>NC_073745.1:63264217-63564217 GCF_029784135.1 Toxorhynchites rutilus septentrionalis
GTCACGTCTCAAATATATTGGACTGGCGACAAGTGAATTCAACTATACAATATTTTTCAACTGATGATTTTGATAAAAATTTCTCAACTTTGACTTCGTTTACTTTAGATATCATGTGATTTGTACATGAAAACGAGAAAAATCCGTTTTTAGTGAGCTAAAACGTTGTCACGCCTGGAATGGGTCTTGTTGGGTGTTGTTCAGTTATATTGACGACAATCAGAATATAATTAAAGCATACATGGCAACTTGAACTTATCTGACAAATAGTCATATAAATTGACTGTTGAAAACGATAGATTGTACACAATAAATTCTGAATTTAACGGAGCAACAGCTTGTACACAAGCTACCATGTCCCCAATACGATACGATTATTTTGGGGAAACTTACCTCGAAAGATCCATGTGTCCTTTCATCCTCACAATCGCGCTGGCCGCCGCCAATCGCATTTGCTCGTCCTCGCTAGCCAGGCAAACGAACGGAAGGGATAGTGATCCGCATTTACCAGCCAAGTCGAGCAAATTTATACTCTCCGGCGAGAAAAGATACCCAAGCATCGGTAGCAAAAATGCCGGATCGTAAATCGCAGCGAGAACTTCCTTCTTGCCAGCGCAGTGATCTAACAACGCTGCCGGCGGTTTGCGATGTTTGTGGCCGCCCTTTTCGACGAATCGCTCAATTTCTGTGTTGGGCGAATATTTGCCCAACGCTTTTTCGTCCAGCTTCAAATCGTCGAAGTTCACCTCCGGGAGCTGGGCTCCGGCATCTAATTTCCTCCAGACGGGGAAGCTTCTGACGGTGTTGGAAAGCTTCTCTTTCGAGAGGATGTTGAACACTCCGGCATTGTTTGTGCGGAAGAGGGTTTGTTGATCAGAGGAGTCTTGTCCTAGGGAGAACTGCTTGATGGCAGCATCGCCCCACAAAAATGGACGATACTCATGTAGGTGAACACCGGACCGTTCGTAGTGTTGAATAAGCGCCAGAATGTAACGATTGCCTTCGGTAAGGGTTGCTCCGTATGATCCCAGCAGAAGCGAGATGTGCTTCTTATCCATGACGGATGGATTTTTTCGAGCAAGAACGAACAGTAAATGGGCCAACGATGTTTTGATCTTGAACTGGAACGGAACCAACATAACGTCGAGGAAGCGGGAGTGGGATAAAGCTAGCTCGTAAAATGACGCCACTTCTACGGGGCTACTGCTGTCTTTGTAGAACAGGTCTACCAAAACTGCTGCGATCTTCAACAGCACATGCAGCCTTTCGTCGTGTCGATTTGGATTCTCCGCAGATTTGTGTATATCGATTCCTACCTTCAAGCTTAGTTTACAGAAATTGGTCCAATTTGCTGCTTCGGTTATTTCCTTGAATTCCACGTCACTCAAAAGCTTGCAGCTTTTGCTGAACTTTGTCCAAGCAAAAGTAGCCAGGACAAGCTCATTCAACTTAGCGGTTTCCTTCGAAACATCGCCAACTTTCAGCAGAATGTTGAAGAATTGCAGTAAAACGTTGAAAACGTTTGTGTACACAATTTTAAGCTGCGCTTCATCTTCTTTCACTCCCTCCAAAGCGTTCCGGTAAATTTCCATCATGAGCTTCAACTGATAAACTTCGATCGAATCAATTTTGAGCTTTTTCTTCGCGAAATCCACGCATTCATTT
This sequence comes from Toxorhynchites rutilus septentrionalis, assembly GCF_029784135.1. Classification (NCBI taxonomy): domain Eukaryota; kingdom Metazoa; phylum Arthropoda; class Insecta; order Diptera; family Culicidae; genus Toxorhynchites; species Toxorhynchites rutilus. The sequence goes on from NC_073745.1 coordinate 63,265,883, forward strand.
TTCGGCATGCAGTGCTGAATCAGGAACCGATTCGCGGCCGTATTCTCCTTGTATATGACGGCGGCCTTTCCTGGTTTCTCTATTGTTTTGTTGAGACCACTTTTGAACTCGTTGTAAATCGTCGCTAGCAATTGCTTGTGCTGTTCATTGCCCCCATCGAATATGCCTTTCAGGGAGGCAACGTTCATCAACGGATAAACAAGTTCCTTCTTCGAAACATTGTTGGGTATGTTCGCGAGAAAAGTGTCACCAAATCGCGCATCTCGCCCGAGCAGAAAAGCTGCCAACTTGACCATCGGTTTCCCGATACGTTTACTCTCGAAGAAACACTGGAACAAATCTCCTTCCAAATGGGCGATGTTATGACTGAATGTATCCAGATAGCTATGAAGCGCTACTTCGAACGTTTCCAAATTTAACTCGTTCCCGTTCTCTCGGATCAGATCGACATAGATTCTCGTCAAACCACTCATTGTGTCCTGTTCCAGAAAGTAGCTATGATTCCCTGCCAATTTTCGCAGCCCAGACGTCAACAGATTGTAGTGATAGGTTTTCTCATTTTTCTCGTCGATGAATTTGGTATGCGACAGCTTGGAGTAGTGCTTCAGCAAGTCAACACAGTGCCGTTCGTTCAGTTCGAATATTTCCAACAGCCTCCCGACGAGTACGGCGTCCAACTCGCAACTATTCGCCCGCACCGAAGAGGATACGATTTCGGAAACAATCTTGTTCGAGTATAGCGTGGTGTGCTGGGAAAATTTTGCCACCGATTGCAATGTTTTCATCAGCTCGTAGACGAAACCGGTCACAAGGGCGGTCAGCTCCCCGGCGTTGTCGGTTTTCCGTTTGACGATTGAAAAATGCTGGTAGAGAACTGGACGATGACAGAATATATTTTTGAGCACTTCGCCCAGTTTTTGGTCCGCCTCCGGAAGATCGGTTTCTTCGGCGATAAGGAGCTCGAGGAAATGTTGAATGTAGAACAAGGATACCTTCGAGTAGGTTGCATCGAATTTACCCAGCTCGATCAGACGTGTTGCGTAGAAGATACTCTCGTGGATGAGATATACAAGTTCACAGCGATTGGGTGAACCTGGAAAGAGTGATTGTTTAAAATGATATTATTGTCTATTATTTAACATCAAATCAATATGACAGAAATTGTCTTAAAAAAACATGTGCTCGTTACTCAATTGAAATTTAATTTTATCATGGATGAGAAGGACATCCTTCTCGAACTGGATGCTGTTCCCCTCGATGAATGCTGGAACACCTTAAAATCAGCAATTAGCAGCACAGCAGAGACCGTCATCGGGTATGAACAACGAGGACAACGGAACGAATGGTTTGACGACGAGTGCCGAGCGCTCCTGAACGAGAAGGATGCAGCACGCGCAGCCATGCTGCAACGAGCGACTCGACAAAACGTGGAACGATACAGACTGAAACGAAGGCAGCAAACACATCTCTTTCGGGAAAAAAAGCGCCGCCTGGAAGAGAAAGAGTGTGAGGAGATGGAGCTGCTTTATCGTTCTCGAGAATCGCGGAAGTTCTTCAAGAAACTAAACGCCTCGCACAAAGGCTTTGTTCCGCGGGCCGAAATGTGCAGAAACAAGGAAGGAGGCATCTTGACGAACGAACGCGATGTGATCGAAAGGTGGAGGCAGCACTACGATGAACACCTGAACAGCGCGCAGACAGGAGACCTAGACGGCGCTGAGGAGGACTACACCGGTGCAAAGAACAACGACGACGTATCACCCCCGACGATGGGTGAAGTTAAGGAGGCCATTAATCAGCTCAAGAATCACAGAGCAGCTGGTAAGGATGGCCTCGTAGCGGAGCTCTTCAAGGGAGGGCCGAGAAAACTTGTAGAGTGTATGCACCGGTTGATAGTCAGGATCTGGGACACAGAACAGCTACCGGAGGAGTGGAAGGACGGGGTAATCTGCCCCATCTATAAAAAAGGCGACAAGTTGGATTGTGGGAACTATCGTGCCATCACAATCCTGAATGGTGCCTACAAAATTTTGTCTCAGATCCTCTTCCGCCGCCTATCGCCAATAGTAAGTAGATTTGGGGGAAGTTATCAGGCCGGATTCATGCCCGGTTGCTCGACGACGGACCAGATTTTTACACTGCGGCAGATCCTCCAGAAGTGCCGCGAGTATCAGGTCCCTACACACCACATCTTCGTCGACTTCAAGGCCGCATATGATACAATCGACCGACGACAGCTATGGAGGATCATGGACGAACACGGCTTTCCCCGAAAGCTGACAAGACTGATTCAGGCAACGATGAACGGTGTGCGGATCTCAGGTGAGCTGTCGGAATCATTTGAGACTCACAGGGGACTTCGACAAGGCGATGGAATCTCCTGTCTGCTCTTCAACGTGGCGCTGGAAGGTGTTATGCGGAGAGCGGGCTTCAACATGCGGGGCACCATTTTCAACAAGTCTAGTCAGTTTATCTGCTCCGCCGACGACGTGGACATAATCGGAAGAACACATGCGACGGTAGCCGACTTGTATACCCGACTGAAACACGAAGCAGGGCTGATTGGGCTTGGGATCAATGCGTCTAAGTCTAAATACATGCTAGCTGAAGGGACTGATCGCAACAGAGTTCTTCTTGGTAGTAGAGTTGTGATCGACGGCGACGAGCTCGAGGTGGTAGAGGAATTTGTCTACCTTGGCTCGTTGATAACAACTGACAACAACAACAGCCGTGAAATTCGAAGACGCATTGTCAATGGAAGTCGTGCCTACTATGGGCTCTGCAAATCCTTGAGGTCCAACAAACTCCGACCCCGTACGAAGTGTACCATGTACAAATCCCTAATTCGACCGGTTGTTCTCTATGGGCACGAAGCATGGACGATGCTTGAAGAGGACTCACAAGCGCTTGGTGTTTTCGAACGCCGAGTGCTCAGAACAATATACGGTGGTGTACAGGAAAGCGGAGTATGGAGAAGGAGAATGAACCACGAACTGGCGCAACTCTACGGCGAACCCAGCATTCAGAAAGCCGCCAAGGCTGGACGAGTGCGATGGGCAGGGCATGTAGTAAGATTGCCGGACAGCAGCCCTGCAAAGATGGTGTTCGCATCGAATCCGGTAGGAACAAGAAGGAGAGGAGCCCAGCGAGCGAGGTGGTTGGACCAGGTGGAGCAGGACTTGGCAAGAATCGGTACAGCCGGGAGTTGGAGAACTGCAGCCATGGATCGGGACTATTGGCGAAAAATTGTGAAGAAGATCTAATCTCTCAATGGGATGTAGTATCATTATAAATAAATAAATCCTTCTCAAAAACTCATTTGTAGACATATGAAAATCGAACGCAGTTTCGACGGATCTAATCATACGAACTATTGCACCAATAGCTTCGTACGCTGGAAACTCGGTTGCATCGGAGACCGTTGTCTCAGCATCCCGCTTCAAGCACGAAAGTTAAGCAGCGATAGAAAATGAGCGCAATCAACTTCACCGACTTTGCTAACCAAAATATCCTGTTGTATCCCACAACTTCTCCACGTGCAAGCGATGACACCGGCACATGGGCTTGGGTTTGGCTCTTTCACCTCTTTTTCGTAAAATATTGAGATGCGCTCAAGAATGCCTCGTCGCACCTGGACACGAGCGAAGCACATGTGTTGTATGCCCGTAAGAGTGCTCCCGAGCCTTTTACGTGTATCTGTCTCAAAGTGACATTTGGTGCTGTTGGTTGCTCTTCTGGTGTCAAAATTGTAATATGGCACGTAGAATAATTAGTGACGAAGAACTGTGTCCTATTTCAAACCATTCGCAGAGGCCACATTACAGCTTCAAAACTCTTAGATTACTTTTGGTGAGTTTTTTTTTTAATTTGGAAGGAATGTGTTTTCAATGTGAGAAGAGCAAATAATGAAATATCTCAAGTTATCGCCGAGAAGATGGGTAAAAGACGAATCTCTCTGATGGATAACAGGTCCTTCAATTTTCAGAACAGTAATTTATCACAGATGAAGAGAGACTTGTCGCATTGGTAATGTTTCATAGTTTGTTTCCCTTTTTATGTGAACCATTCATTATTCTTTTTACATGAATTAATCAAGCAAACCTGGGACTCCATCCAAGCTATCGCCGATCGCTTTCAATGTGGAAACACTCTTACCTCGTCATCGTATGGCAACGGACGTTGGTGTTCTCAGTCCGCAGGTACTTTCGAGGTACTTTCAGTACCTTGGACGAGTTGAACATTACGTTGGAAGACGTTAACATCATGAATGAGATCAACAATCTCTCCAGAATGCTCCGATTGAAACTACCGCATGGAGACAAAAAGGACCAATCCATTTTAGAATGGTGGTATTGAGTTATGAACTCGAAACCGGAACTATATAAATTGGTTTCTTCACTTTTGGCTACTCCTTGTACACAAGTTTGCGTAGGTTCAGCGTTTTGACACTAATTCCATCAAAACACCGGACGCTACTCAGCTAAGAAAATTTACAGAATCTTTTGTTCATTCAACTCAACTAAGAACTTCTTCGAAAAGTTTATTCAATTTTTCAAACTTTCAAAAACCGCTATGTAACAATTTAGATGGTTCATTTTTTCATACTGAAAACGAATTTCAGCCAGACCGGTTCAATCGATTCTGAGAAAACGAACCACCAGCAAGGAACTATTTTGGAGAGAGCATCCACGCTATATTGGCATCCAAAAAAATTAAAAATACATCTTTAAATATATCTTAATCAATCACCAAAACGTCCCAACACCCGAAAAAAAAACACCAAAATCCGTTATTTTTCGACCTTCCAGGGTAGGGTCGCCCCTTAATTCACTACAGTCTTTGGGACTAATTTCAAGAGCATGTAGCAATCATTTTCGCAGTTGGATGTTTTCGTGCCAACGAGAAGCCGCCCCGCACGAAGCAACGAAAATATTGCAGCCGCAAGTGAATCCATCCGAAATTACCCAAACCAGTCGATTGTGTGGCGTTCTCAAGTATTGGGCATCTTCCAAACCTCATTGTGGCGTATTTTGCGAAAAGATCTTAGGCTTCATCCTTACAAGATCTAATTGACTCATGAACTAAAGCCCTTTTGATCATATAAAGCGCCAAAACGTTTCCATCCAATCGGAGTTCTGCCAAATTTTTAAGAAAATGATGATTTTCATCACAAGATCATCTTCTGCGATGAGGCTAATTTTTGACTAAATGCCTTGGTCAACAAGCCAAATATGCATTATTGGTCAGATGCAAATCCACATGAGCTTCAAGAAACACCATTGCATCCGCAAAACAATTACTGTTTGATGTGGTTTAGACGTCGGATGAGTCATTGGATCATATTTCTTCGTCGATGAGAACAACCGTCATGTTACCGTCAATGGAGAGCACTATCGCGACATGTTGGAAGACTATTTTTGGCCAGAAATGGAAGATCTTAACAATGCGATATGCGGTTTCAACAAAGTGGTGCCACTTGCCGAACAGCGCACGTTACAATGGATTTATTGGAAAGTAAGTTTGATGATTGTGTTATTTCGAGTAATAGATCAGTCGATTGGCTGGAATGGTTCATGTGATTTGACGCCATTGGATTTCTTTTTATGGGGCTATGTCAAGTCACTGGTCTATGATAACAAACCAGCAAATTCATAAGAGCTTGAAGACAACATCCAACGCAAAATTCGTAACATTTTTTTCCTGTAGGAGGTTCAATCCAATGGTTTTTTTTCCTACATCACAATGTGTGATCTTTTATCAAAGTAATATTATAGAAAAGTTTACATATTTCTAAATTTTGTAAGGTTTTGTTTTTTGTTAGGTTATGTGAGGTTATGTACTCTCCGCACATAGTTGCTTTAAACAGATTTTGATGCCTAATAAAGTGATACAAATGTGAATGAAATTGATAGTAGGTGGTAGCTAATAGACTAAGCTATCATTTGATGCCAAAACCTTATCATATGGTTGCTTTTCAAAGCCATGAAAAATTATCGAAATTGCTGTTCGATTTTTCGATCGCTTGGCATGAAACGGACTAACATGAAATTCAACTATTTCGAACTTGTTGGTGGTCCAGAAAAGAACCGTTGGGTTTGCGTGGTTTTGCAGAAGCCACTAATGAAGTTTGATACATAATTATATTGTGTTCTCGTGAGAACCGTCTTTTTGTTCTCGTGAGAATGAGCCTGAATATGTGCTGGGGTACGTCGGTTTCTTGGACTTTTAAGTGAACTTGAAGTAATCAGATCCCCGCAATATCTGTACAATAAACTTATTGGTTTCGAGAGTCCAAGTTCTTTCTCAATTTCCGGTGCATTGAATTTTCCTGTTCCGGCCAGCTTTAGAATTCGATTCCTGCCACAATTGCTTATTTTGGAATTCCCGTAATTTTCTTCTTAACACCATATTTTTCAGCTTTCTTCAGCACATTTCGAATCGATGTTTGGGATTTGTTTACTCTTCTTCCTATTGATTACCAGTTTTCTTCAGTTCATCAACAACTCTTTGTTCTGATTCACTCGAATATCTTTTTTTTATGTTTTTCACCTCAGATCAACAAATTGCCAGCATCAGCAAATGTTTTGCGTACTAACACAACATTAAAACTGAAATGACGGATTGCTAAGTTTTAGGTGCGCCAATCACTTAATTGTGTGCGTTTAAACGAGTTTTCCTCCTCACAATGAAATCACGCAGTTTTCAAATTAAACGATTGTAGGTCTAAACTATACACCCGACGACCAATCAAATATAGTTACGAAAACAGATTTTCGATCGCTTGTTTGAGGACAACCAACCAAAATTAGCTTGCGCTTAAATGAATTTTCCTCGCTGTATTATACAGCACCACATTCTTCGACGGGCAAGACGCGAACGATGTTGTATTTCAGAAGAACCATCAGATCGAAAATACCATCAATGGGAGATGTTGAAATTAGCACTGAGTTCAAGGTACTTAACCGCTCTGGAGCACGGCTTCCAATTGAGGACAAAGCAAGAGTCCAATATGAGGATTCTCAAATATTTATGGAATCAGCGATAAAGCGTGATGAAACGTTATATAAAGTAACACAAAGTGTACTTATTCGTTTGGTGATTCATACAGTTATTACACATACAGTAATCATTCGATAACTGAACCTGGTTTAACTGGTCTGCTTTTTAACTTGGCGAACGTTAAAAAGCAGAATTTCGTAAACAATTGACGCCATATTCAATTTGAAGATTAGCTGTGAGGGGCATTCGAATGTAATTTGAGATGTTATCAAAATTCACATTATTTTCGCGTAACAAAAACATTGATTAACTTACAGAAAAATAATTTCCCCAAATTATATATCATACCTGTTGTCGCACTCAATGCAAAACTTGCAGTGGAAACCCTTTGTTTATCCAATTTCGAGATTAATGCGAATCAAACAATTCATTGAAATTCCCCTAGATTTTATTTGATGTTTTACATGCCGACCCAGTTAAAAAGTGAATGCCGATAACGAGTCTTCCCTTCTCGCCCAGTTATCGAATGATTACTGTACTAACAAGTATATTAGGGTGCCAATGAAGATGGTCATCTAGAATTTCAAAAAGTTACCCCATAAAAATGGTCACCACCTCGAAAAAACACCCTATCCAAAATATCAGCTCAATCGGACTTAAAGGAGAGTGGCGCAAAGTGGTTGAAGTTTGAGTTTTTGAAAATCGAAAAATCACCCAAGAGGGAGGTAAAGGAAATCGGGGTTTTCGAAAAAAAAAATTGATGCCAAATGTCTTAAAATTGCAAGAAACATCGAGATCAGCTGTCATCCCGAAAATATTTTTTTTTGTCAAAAATCTTACTTTGTTTTCGGTACACGAGACGGAACATATGGTTTTGGGTGCCAGTGAAAATAGTTATCTCGATTTTTCATTCGGAATTTGCTGCGAAATGTTGATTTGCACTATAATATACCTTATGCAAAATTTTTCCGAAAAAAAAATTAAGTCCAAAAGTGTCAATTTTTAAAATTTTTTTTTTCAAAATAACAGTAGATCTCGATATTTCATGTAATTTTAAGACATTTGGCATTAATTTTTTTCTTCGAAAACCCCGATTTCCTTCCCCCTTGGGTGATTTTTCGATTTTCAAAAAATTCAAACTTTGACCGATTTGCGCCACTCTCCCTTAAGTCCGATCTGATATTCTGCATAGGGTGTTTTTTCGAGGTGGTGAACATTTTATATAGGGTAACTTTTTGAAATTTTTAGGGTCGATTTTTTCCCATACATTCATTGGCACCCTAAAGTATATATAAGGGAACATATTATCAAGAGGTCTTACAAAAAAAAAACACTCACCATCCAACAAAACAGCTTCCAGCGACATCTCCTTCTTCAGCAACATCCTACTCAACCGTCCGAGAACGGTTTCCTCGCCGAAACCATCCAACGACTTAGCCTTGCCCTCGATAATCCACTTGCTGAAGTACTTATGCAGCTGACCTCCGATGTTTTTCGCACAATTTTCCACAATCTCCGGATGGGGCAACAAATGAAAGTACCTCAGCGCCACAGCTTCCAGATACGGATGATAACGCTCCGGTTTCTCGGTGTTCGCGTCAAACATATACAGCAGAAAATTGTTCGCCACCGGAAGCTCGATCGCTTCTGTCTGCTCCAACTGGCCGGAAGCTTCCGATTCCACGCGCTCGAACAGTTCGTCCAAATCGGTTTGTCGAATTTTTTCAAAGGCTTCGTTAATGATCGAGTGATCCACGGGCGAGCCTTGACGCCGCTCTGCGGCTTGACGGAATGACGACGCTAGGAAAGTGACAAGTTCCGGAACCAATTCTGGGTTCGTGTGATGCAGCGAGTGGAACCAGATCTCTATCTCCATGGGATTGTTTCCAAATAGGGTAGTGTTCTTGAAGAGGGCTAATATTAGGGCGATAGCTTCAAGCTGCATGTCCGGGCTTCCGTTGAGATAGACCTTGGTTAGAAGTTTCAATACCGACGGGAACAAATCGGAGTTGAAGGCGATGGACTGGGGTTCGAGGGCGATGACCACCTTGATTGCTTTGAATTCATACGATAGATACTCGCATTCGATAGCACGGTTACGATATACTGGATTCAGAATGTCCCGGTAGGTGGTAATGAATGACGAACTTTCGATATACGAGGGAAAAGTGTGTATGCATGATAGCAGAATGTCCATTGCGTGCTCCATCGCTATGTATGGTTTGGCCACCGCTCTATCAGAGCGGTGATGGATCATGGTGGCCATAATTGAGTCAATGGTGGGGAAAAGTGACAAAATCTGATTGATTACATCGAACTTTACCTTCTTCAGATCGAACTGATCCAAATTTTTCAATTTTGGCAGTTCTTGGAGATACTTCTCGCACTTACTCAGCATTACAGCCAGGAACTCGAAACCGAGAACCACAGTTATCTTTTTGTTGATTGAGTTCGTCACATACTCCAGTATTGTCCGTGGCAATGTCGCTTTGGTAACGAAATGAGAGACCTGTTTGGCATCTGCCGAAGTGAAGTTTTTTGTGATCTCCTCTGGTTTTTGTTGACGCAAAATTTCCAGCAAGAATTCTCGATGTTCATGATTCTTAGATTTTAGCAACGCGCCGAAGTTTTCAAAGACGAACGGTAGAACCTCAGGACATACTTCGAAGATCTTAAGTACCAACTTTTTCTGGTGCTTATTAAGCTGCGAGTTCTTCAGTGCCAGAAGTATGTGCTTGTGGCGAGAGCTTCCACGCCCCAAATCAACTAATTTTGGAACCAGATGATGTTTTTTGGATGTCAATAGAGGCATCAGAACTTTCTCAGCCGCATTGAGTACCGTATTTGTCTGCTGTTCGTCAATGTCTTCTTTCGCTGGTCCCACCCAATCGTACACATGAACTAAAGCCTTCAAAATATCCGTACTGAAAGTGGTCCTGTAGATATACTTATCGATTTCCGTCGACTCCAAAATAAACTGCTGAAACGTCTTCATTACCAGAACCACATTCTCGGCTCGGTCGAACACAAGATTGTTGACCAGCGGACTCAACAGCTGAAATCTGCTCAACCAACAGCGCACCAATTCGGCACTGGTATCAATCAGGAAGGATAAATTGAAATCCACAAACACGCCTCTCAAGGATTCATTGTCACTCTCGCATGAAACCTCCCGTATCTTCCCCAATTCCATCTCCGGTAAGCAAACATCCAGAAGCTTCAAAATATCCCGTCCGTGACGATGATCAACCAACAGAATCGCTTTCAGTATCCGAAATCCGGCAATCAATAGCGATTCACTCTGCTGACCCTTCAGTAAGCCTATGATAGAAGGCTTGTAATCGGTCAGAATTGTTTTGGCACACTTGGCTGCATAATCTGCGTGAGTCTCGTCATAACTGACACTCTCGATCAAAATGTAGTGGATCAGATGGAAGAGTTCCGCGATGTCGGCCAGTTTCTCCTTATCCAGCGAGCCCAGAACTTTCAACAGCGGCTTGAAGGTGCCTCCCGCGCGGATGAAATCCACGGCGTACGAAGGGTTCTGTTGAATTGATTGGGTAAAATGACGAATGACTGAAATCGAAATTGGCTATCAAAAAAACATGTTTCACAACGAAATATAATACAAAAATACCATCGATGGCAACCGATCCTTGGTTCAGTTTCTGGCGAAAGTTTTCAACCAGCTTATTAGAGGAAGAGGACCCATACGCGTCCTTAGCGCCACCTTTCTTCCCTTCGGTACACTCATCTTTCATTGCCTTCAATGACCGAACTTTTTTCCGTTTTTCGGCAGTCCCATTCTGTTTATTTTTTGCAATAGTTTTGTTTTTAATCTTCAATATTTTACTCTTCTTTTCAGGGGTAATAGGAGCACCATCATCTTGAATTTCTTCTTTCCTAAGCTTTTTAGCACTAAATGGGCACTCCTCAATCGAAATGGATTCTCGTTTCAACGCCATTATGGTCATATTCTCGCGGTACCTAATATTTCACTGTTTTCACGTAAATACTGCCCGAATTATGCGTATATAATGCGATTGCCAACGAAATGTGGTGCTCAGCAAACCACGCGGTAAACTACGAGCGACGTTCACAATCGGAACTGTCAAAAGGTGGAATGAGGGAAGGTGATCAAAATAAATACTACAACACGCACACCAGCTTAGTATTGTTGGTAAATATGATCCGTTTTTCGGACATACATGCAGAACGTAAGCGCCATCATAGGAGGGATTTTCAACTAAAGTTAGATGATTTTTACACACTGAAAGAAACCACGATATATCATCAACAAATAAAAAAAATGAGAATCGAAGTTGCAATTTCGGGTTATAAATTGATAGCGGGAGGTGGAATATACCTCATTTTAGAGCTACAAGCTTCCCACGGCCATTCATCAAATAAAAGTCTTGTTTTTTGGCGGCTTCGGCCTAGAAATGCAAACTCTTTAACTATGTTTCCTACAAGTTAGTATGGTTCTTTATTGTTGAAAAAAAGAGGAAAAAGTGGCTCCTTTTTTCGACGCTTTCAAAAATGTTGGTCCTATGCCGATCCGCCCACGGTCCTGAACTGGTCATGGATTTTTTTGCAGCGAATCTACTCCCAATTAGCCGAAAACAGCATACGTCCCTCATTATACAGGAAATAGGTTAAAATAGTTGACAAGCGGAAATCAAATATAATCTTGATTTGATTCCCGGTTTGTTAATACTAGCTTCAAATGACCAGCAACGATGGACACCATCTGAAATCATCCGGCGGATGGACTTTCGGATCGGTTACATAAATTCAAACACGATGAGTATACTCAGAGAAAAACTAAAAACGTTTGGAATGACAAATAGAGGAAATAACCGAAATCAATAATAACAGTTGCATGAGCGGTACATTATTATTATAGAGTTATGGCACTTCTCAGCATTGAGCTGGAATATTCACCTACCCCCAGGCTTCTTGAATGCCAAAGGGGGATAAGGCTCTGTGGTATCTTTTTTCTTCTTTTTTTTTCTCTTTATAATAGTGTCTGCACAATCATCGTGTTCTAATTGTGGTGATTCAGGAACCGTCGCACTATGTTACACGTTCCAAGAATCACCGCTTTCTGCATAACCGCAAGCTGCTCTATTACTTGCAGCTCCACCAATGACTGCGTGAGAGAGTGTGGAACTAAACCAGTAGCAGAGATCACTACTGGTATAATACGGATGCCTTTCAAATGCCACATTTGTTTTAGTTCTTCTGCCAAGTCGTGATACTTGGTTATCTTGGCAGCAAACGTAGATGGTAGATTGTGGTCTAACGGTATTGCAATGTCTATTATCAGCACTTCTTTCTTATTTTTATCGTATACCACAATATCAGGGCGATTAGCTGGTATTCGGGTGATCTCGCGATCCCAGTACAACTTGTAGCAACTATTTTCCAAAACCGGATCCGGAATATACTTGTAGTAGGGTACCTGAGTTGCGTTTTGATGCTAGCTGTTGATGAACAATCTTGGCAATCGAGTTAGGACGATTGAGATAAGCTGATTCGGCTGATTCGGTGTTCAATCGTCTCTCCTACTTTATTGCACTTTCTGCAGAAGTCGACAACGTTTTCGTGCAAGATGTACTTCCGGTAGTTTTTGGTCGCTATTATCCGGTCCTGGATGGCCACTATAAACCCTTCTGTCTCAGGAAAGAGTTCACCTCGCACCAGCCTTGGGTTCGATAATGTTTTGTTGATTTGCGCTTGCTCTAAACGATGGGGGTGCGTCCCATGAAATTCTTTTTGCTTCCACGAAGTTATTTTTTCTTCAGTAGTCTGCAAATTGCAGCTTAGCTCGTACTGCTCCTGCGCCAGATGCAGGGCACTGAATCCGTGTTCCGCCTCATAAATAGCGCGATAGATATCGTGACGGTTCGAAGTATCTTCGCAACTGCTGGATCTGGGAAACGCAAAGCGCTTTGATGTCAATGACACCTCTTCCTCCTTCAACACGTGGCAAGGTGAATCTTTCTATGGACGACTTTGGATGGTGCATGCGGTGCTTAGTGAACGTTACTCTCATCGTTCTTTCAATGGCTTCTAAATCGGTTTTTGTCCACTTCAGCCCCCCGAAACTATACGTGAGTAAGGGAACGGCAAACGTGTTGACTGCTTTGATCTTTTTGCCGCCGCAAAGGTTTGTTCTCAAAACCTGGTTTATTCTTATCAAGAATTGTTCCTGGAGTTCCTTCTTAATTTTTGTGTGACAAAACTCTTTCAATTGCAGAAATTCCAGGTATTTATAGGATTCGCCCTCCACCAAATCTTGAATCACCTCACTCTCGTTTATGCGGAATCCCTCAGTCTCCGCCAATACACTTTTACACTTTTTTTTACACTTTTCTATTCCGAGTTCCATCCGCACATCGGAACTGAAGTCGCTAACGCATTGTAGTAGAGTATGTAGCGCTTCTGTTGATTCTGCAAACAGTTTCAAGTCGTCCATATAGAAGGTATGGTTTATTGTCGTTGTTCTGTTGATATGGTAGCCATGGCTGCTTCGGTTGAGTGCTCTGCTCCAGGGGTTCATCGCAAGGCAAAACCACAAAGGGCTACAGGCTTGTACAGGCTCGTTAGACATGTGATTGGGCTGTACTTCGTCGCATTCGCTGTGTCTCGGTCCTTTGGCATCAGATGAGTAACTCCCCTGGTCACGAACTCCGGTGTTGTTTGGGGATTTTCTAGTACCTTATTGAAGCACTCTGCCATTCGCCCATGAGTTGAAGAACAATTTTTGTACCAGAAATTGTGAACGAAATCTTGTCCTGAAGCAGCCCAATTCCTGGAAAATCGAATGGCTTCGTTGATATCATGGGCGGTTACCACTACGGCAGGCATTGCTTCAAGTCCGTTTCCGTATTCCTCTTCCTCTGCCAGCCATATTATAGAAAATAATAATAATAATTATTATTATTATTCGGAGGCGATCTGACGTAGTGGTAACATCCATGCCTCTCACGCTAAAGGTCACGAGTTCAATTCTCACTCCCGACATTGTTCAAAAAAATGGAAGTAAAAGTGACGAACCAGCCAAATGAGTTGAAAATCACTATAATACAGATAAAAAAAAATATTATTCTTTATTATTTAGAAACTTAAGATCTACATCTTTTAAATTGTGGCGGAATAAAAATAATGACAGAACACATATTTTCATTTCTAATTAAAGTGCTCAAAATATCTCTTACTAAATAAACTCTCACATCTGACCATTGTCAGCTCATTTGGCAAAGAATTCCAAAAAGCGATACCTCTCACGAGAATTTCCATAATGTGCGGTGCGATGCTATCTTTCTGGCAATTCACGGATCCCTTTGCGGAAACAATCGACCGGTTTGTCGGCTAACCACGAATCGATTCAATTTTCGGCCCCATAAAAATTGAGAAGGTCTGGTCAACCAGGCCATGTTGCATCGATCGAAAAAGGTAGTAATCAGACGGAGCAATGTCTGGAGAATACGGCGGGTAGGATAGGACCTCCCATTCCAGCGTTTGCAAGTATGTTTTGACCGGTTTCGCGACATGCGGCCGAGCATTGTCGGGCTGCAAAATAACTTTATCGCGTATTTGTTGAATCTTCTTTGGAATCGTCTTTGGATGAATTATGAACAAAGGTCGAATTTTGTTTTCAGATGTTTTTTACATGATCTAGCAATATTGTTTTCAAATTTGAAAACGTACATGATTGAAACTGACAACAAAAACAGGTGCCAGTGTCATATAACATGAGTTTCGTTAGAAGCAGTACCATCCGAAATATAAATAATAAAAAGTATAATATAAAAGTTATATTTAAATGTTTTTGATTTTATGATTTTTCTACACATCCTGAATGTGAAAAAGAAATCCATTATATCTGCATGAAATTCAAATATTATTTGACATGCTTCGGATTGTCTTATTTTGGTCAAATATGCACCGTTTTGTTGTAAAATTTGTTAGCTTAATAGGTAAGTAGGTAGGTAGCTTAATAATACCTCTATCATTGAAGTCTTATTGGTTAAATAACTTTAGTAATCGATTTTAACAATCTTCTCTTGATTCCAATTTCTCATCACTCAGAAAGTTTTGCAACGCGAGAAAAAAACTAGTAATCGCTTGGTGCCAGGTTCGGACTATATGGATGCATTGAAATATCCCAATCAAGCTCCCTGAGTATCTGGCGAATCACTACAGTAATACGTTTTCCTGATGGAACACAATATCTCTTCTGTTGGCCAATTCCGATCGTTTCTGGTTAATCATTAGATTCAAACGATCCAGTTGTTGACAGTAGAGTTCCGACTTTAGTCTATTGCACTAAAACAATTATTTTTAATGAGATTAAGTGTTTTCTCAAATAAATCAAAATAAAAAAATAAGTATCAGTATCGGTACCATACACACCATTCACAATTTCAGCGGTCTGGTTTGCATACTCGCCTTCATCAAAGAAAAAGTGTAAAATGTACCGTTGTTGACTTTCATAGTTAACAAACACGCTGTAACTCACAACTGAATGAAACAAACAAAAAACTGAAAAAACAAAATTTGTAGTGTGGAATGTCTCCTTGACAGCGAGCATAAACTTGAAATTGTGTGATCGAAATTACACGGGATATCGATCACAAGAGCCATCCAACGAGAAAATAATGGATTTCTTTTTCCCCAACCTTATATTTAGGTACCTATTCCATCAAATTCCAT
Source organism: Toxorhynchites rutilus septentrionalis (assembly GCF_029784135.1). Taxonomy (NCBI): domain Eukaryota; kingdom Metazoa; phylum Arthropoda; class Insecta; order Diptera; family Culicidae; genus Toxorhynchites; species Toxorhynchites rutilus. Next base: position 63,281,603 of record NC_073745.1, read on the forward strand.
TTGAAAATCCCATTCATTTTGAACGAGAAAAGTGTCACCCATATCTCACCCAGAAAATACATCCGTCCGTTTCTGGGTGACGGGGCGATGAAGCTGTTAAAACGTGATTGTTTGGAAGCAATGCTCATGAAAGGCTGCACTTTATTTTTTTCAACAGAGGATTCGATTTTAAGTCGAATATTGTGTTGTATTAGTATAAGGATTATGTAAATGGTGTTATACGTACAAGCTACTGATACAGCTGTATAAATTTTGAACCCAAGAACAGGTCTATTGAATGGAGACCGTTCGAGCAGGAATTACCTGAAAAAAATCGAAAAACTGACAGATGATAATTGTCGTTTTTGTAATTCCGATGCTGTAACTTCAGAACATTTACTGTGTCAATGCAGCGCATTAATGTGAATAGTTTTAAACATTCTTCGTCGCTTGGTTTTTTAAAAACTTTGTGTCCACTGCGTGTTTCAAAAATACATAATCATTCTGATAGATAATTATTATTCGTGCAAAACAAAAGCATTAAATTTCACTCATACCAATAATTTAATAGGAAGCTTGTAGGAAACGCTTGAGTATATGGTAACAGCAGAGCCACATGTTTTAAATGAAATGACTCGAGCTAAACATATATAGTTGGGGAATAATTTCAAAGCGTTTCTATTGATCTGTTTTTTGCAACGATTTGTTTGCTGTTTGGCAAAGGGTATATATTCATTCGATAGACCTCTTTCTGTTCTTCAAAACTATGTTAATTGTATTTTTGAGTTAGTTAATTTTTTAGTATTTTTGAGGCTTAGGAATGGAATACTCGGGACACTTGTGACGTGTATGGAGAAGGTGTCATAGGCGAGTATACAGCACGGGAATTGTTTGAAATGTTAAAAAATGGCAACTTTAACGATACGCCCGCAGCGGAAGGCCTTCTGAATTCGACGAAGAACGTCTTAAATCACTTTTGAAGGAGAACGATCATCAAACCAGTCGTGAACTGGGGAAAACATTAAGTGCGATCATATAACGATTCTCAATCACCTATTCGACTGAAAAGACCTGATCGATAACCATACTCCTTCACGACAACGCAAGGACCTCTGTTGCACAAGTCGTCAAAACCTCACTCCAAGAACCTGAATAGGAGATCCTTCAGCATCTGTCGTGTTCCCGACCGATTACCATATTTCCTGCTCCCTGTCAAACCATATGAAGGATGTTTCCTTCAATAACAAAGGGGTCCTTAAAAACTGGCTCAGCAACTTCTTTGACACCAGACCAGGAGATTTTTATGGCATCAACAAATTCGTCGAGCGATGGGGAGAGATTGTTAACACCAACGGATATATTCGGATTAACTTATTGGTATGATTATTATTTTTGATGTGAAACTACGTCTTTCAGGAAAGGTGCCAAATCAGAAAACAGGTCACGTTTTTATGAAATAAAGTTAACGTCAATAACTATTTTCACTGTGAACGACTTCTCATGATTTGCATAACAATCGAATTGAAAATTCTCTAAGATTTGTTTGATATGCTATACATTACAATTCGCTAATCTCTAAATGGTTTAAATTCCTGAAAACTGGAAGAACTTCCTTTGTTCTCATACATTTGTTCTGCCGATTTGTGTGTTAACCCTATCCGTATTTTGAATGCTCATAACTCGAGCATTTCTCAACAGATCGGAAAGATGTTTGCATCAATTGATAGGAACAATTTCTACGCGTCTATCACAACTAATAAAAAAATATTTTTCTTTAGATGGATAATTGAATAACTGTAAAATGTCAAGCGTTATTTAAACGCCCTAAATGCTAAGTTTTTATTAGCCCAATTTACGGTTTCCCCAACACAGACTTCAAAATCGATGTACTTGTGGAAATCCGCTCTGCAAATATAACTGCATGTCGGGGGTATTTTTGTTCCCACCGAGCTGTGTTTCCCTAACAAGGACTTCAAAATTAATGTGCCTGGGGGAATCCGCTTTGCAAATACATGCAAGTCGGAAGTATTTTTTGGTGTTGGGTAGTTTTGTACTCGCTAGTCGTTGTGCAGACCGGAATATGTTTCCCTAAAACGTACTTTTAAACTGAGAAGCCTGGGAAAATCGTCATTTCAGATACTAGAGGAGAATGAACTTTCGCGGTTCGAGAACTACGTAAACATGAGATGTGCAATAATTTCAGAGGAAAATGTAAAACACAATGATCTTTTGACAATTCTTCCGTTCACATATTTTGGTAGTCCTAGGTATCATATCAAACGTAAAAGGACGTTCATCAAATTTATTTGCAGCGAAGAACATAATCTATTACAAGAATTTCTATGCATTCTAAAATAATATTCGAAGTGATAAACAAGTTGATTGGATAATATAATTGCGTAGTTCTACGTCGAAAATATGCGGCCGTGTCCTAAATACAACCCCTTACTTTTTTGTTGTTGAAATAAATGTCTTTGGTAAAAACGCTACGAATTTATTTTCCAACCCAATATATATTCATTAATTTCATTAAATCTAGCGTTAGCAGTCATATTATTCATATTAGCAATAATCTTAGAAAACAATGAATTCATTCCTCATATTCCTCCATTATATTTACATACCGCCAGCAGAGAGGCAAACTGCTTGTCTAATTGTACTTCTTGGCAAATGACCGTCCTGTATACGCAATGAAAATCTATTTGGGGGATATATTCTTCCAGCAGCGCAATGATCATATGCTTTGGCCATGCACCCGAACTTCTCAAGATGATACAAGGAAATAATGCATAATATTTTCCTTCTAGTTGTACACATGTGCATAGAAACATTCCCACAAATACTTTAAAACACGCGCACGCACGAAATAGATCATGCACTACACACAAATAGACTAAAAGAATTCTATCTCGTGCTCTTCCTTCGTTACAAGTCCATATGATTTCTAATGAGGTTTAAGCTTCTTACCACACCAGTAGAGGTTGCCAGCTTACAAAGTGACATGTGGATTTACAATGCTTTATCGGAACAATCGCTATATAGTTTTGTGTTTTGTGTTTTGTTCTTTTAATCTATTATAAATTAATTCACATAGTCTGGATTCCTTAACTCGTAAATTAATCGGATTTTGCATGCTTATATTGAGTACTATCAATAAATACACATATCATTCCCCGACAAGTTATAGGAAACATTCAGCAACCCTGCTTGTCGATCCTTTGCGCTCATTTTCTCTCCCAAAAATGTGGTCTAAATTTTCGGAGAAGAAAACCCGATCGCGGAAAACATGACTCTACGCAGAATTCTCCCACTCTCTTTCCTTCTCCTGGTTGGGAAAATTCTTCCTTTTCGCAACGATCGACCAGTCATCGTGTGATCGTTGCGAGGCGAGTTTGTAATCCGGGGTTTTTCCTTCGAGTCCGAGAAGAGTGGTCTCGGGTGCTTTCTGGGTCAACATACGCACCCTCCCGCCGTTGTCAGAGTGTGCGGCAACACAGGTAACTTGGAAGCTGAGCGACGGAAAATGTGTGCAATCCTAACACATGTTTCACGTTATTGCAGTGCACCGCAGAGGAGAAGTTGTACGATCGATCGTGTACTGGAATTCTCACATGGTCCATCGCTACGGCTGAATGTGACGAACACCGGTCTGCGATATTTGTCGATTGTGTGAAAACCTGTGATACCTTAGCAGCGACAGCGTTTTCACGCATTTTCATTCCGACCTAATTTATTTCCTCATTCGAATGGTGAACCTGTGTCCAAGAAGACTGATCACGACTTCGTACTCGAATCAAAGTTCAGTGCGTAAGGGAGCGCCAAATAGAGCCACGTCAATCATCCTCGAGTATTGAGTTTAATTAGTTCAAGCGAGAAAAACTAAATATCCCACTAAGTGCGTGTATACACAGAAAAACAGTGCAATGTAAAAGATAAACTTTACTTAAACCAATTTGGCTAAAAATAGTGAAATATTATTTTTAGTCTAACAACACACTCACACAATCGCACGCTTAAAAATCTAGTCAGCAGGGAGTGAAAAACAAAAAAAAAACACGGGAGGAAAATAAAAGGCCTGCTGAGATCGCGTCAGAAGGAAAGGTATTCGGTAATCGGCTGCACCTATCCTTCTGAGTATCAATATCTCATCAATTTAGCATGTTTCCACAGTAAACTAGAAAAAAAATAGTATTACATCGAAGGATTTACAATTTGAGAAATAAAAAAATAAAAATAACGAACGGACCCACCGCAAAAGCAAATGCCCGACGAGAAGAAGAAAAACAAATCAGTGTAGGCAATACATCGGGAAAATTGTGTCACGTTGATGAAATGTAACGAAAATAAAACAAAACAGCCCGTCTAGGCCAGAGCCGGAAAACATTCTTATGCGAGACGTTAATTTTGAACCCCTCGCGGTGTGTGCGTCGTGCGTTTGTCACGACTTCTCCAAAGAAACAACGTGGTCGTCATCAGTGCGTTGAGTGTCGAGATATTCAGTCGCGCAAGTTGTGAACTGAGGTTACTGAGTGAGGAGAGTGTTCGCGAACGTGATGGGCTTGGAAGGGGTTCAACCTCGACAGAATGGCTCCAACGGGCTGTACTCGTCATCACTGCAATGGTACTATCTACCCAATGTGGATCATCCGAACGACTCGATACAGGTAAGTTCTCTCGCTCTTGAAGAGAGGGTTTTTGATATTGTCCATAGTATACTCGATCATATTATAGGCGTATGATTCACAAACGGTCACTGATCCTAATTAAAACGAAATATAAATATTGTGCGCAGAGCGTGTGTGTATTTTCTGCTTCATTACGCAGGAGGATTTTCGAATCAAAATTTCTATGGCTGTAAAGTGTACACCTGTAAACGAAGTGCACATCATTTCCTGATCGAAGAGGTTTTCAAGCTTTGGCTTCCCGCTTGTTGATCTACTTTTCTTTCGAAGTTTCGTGTTAGGTTGATCGTTAATTATTTTATTAGGGAATTATCACAAAATAATTCCGCTCTTAAATTTGCTTTAGCTTAAGTTTTGATCAGTTTAGTTTGACTTTACCGACGATTGGACATTCTGAACGAATAAAGTAGATCACAAACGTCAAAAGTTGAGGATAAGCATAAGTATAACCTCATAGATTTCCATTAGAAGACAAACAGCCTCATTACGATCACATTGCAACAAGCGATTTAGTAGCAAGACTATGCTCTACCTCAAGGCTCTGGCTCTCAGCAGCCTATGAAGATTCGAGGCTGAAAATTGACGTTGTTTTCCTTCGAGTCAACAAAGTGAAAGCGGTCCACAAAGTCTAATAGCCAAATCAACATCATAAAAATCATCCCACACGTGATAGTTTCCGCTCCAACTGCGTGTTTGGTACCAACATCGTCCTTGTGGTATTCGTAGTTGCTACCAGGTTGGTAAACGACTGGACTGAGCGTACCTGCAGGCATAAAATAGACCCCATTAATGGTCCTTAGCTTCTGGTTCAATAACTCCTATTCATACCTCCCCGCGGTGTCGACTGGAGTACGAGTAACCATAGTGAAGATCGGGTAACCAACCCCGGTTGGATCTTGATCGTATGCTGACAAGGAAGGAGGCCTATCCGAGCGTCTGTTCATCGTGGAGTTGCGGCTCAAAGCAGAGTCTGTTCCCCATATCAGGGGTGGCTGATCAGCCATTGGTGCAGCCATTGCAAGCCATTCATAAAAATGAAACGCACAGGGAAATTCACAAACTAGAACTAGACCCACGCAAATAACACTGACTAGGGATTGGAAACTCGGAACATGGAACTGTAAGTCTCTCAATTTTCTTGCGAGTACCCAAATTCTTTCGGAAATATTGAGAGCCCACAATTTCAACATAGTAGCGCTTCAAAAGATGTGCTGGTAAGGTTCGATGGTGCGATCGATCCAAGGTGGGTATACCATCTACCAGAGCTGCGGCAACACACACGAGCTAGGTATAGCTTTCTTCGTGATGGGGGAGATGCAAAAACGGGTGATTGGCCCCCATCTAGCTAGCACCGATTTCGATAAGGAAGAATTCTACGCGCAGCTAGAGCGTGAATACGATCGCTGGCCAAAACGCGACATTAAAATCGTCATCGGCGATTTAAACGCTCAGGCCAAGAGGAGGAGTTCAGATCGGTAATTGGTAGGTTCAGTGCCCATCAGAGAACCAACGACAACGACCTAAGACTTAGGGGCTATCCACATACCACGTGGACGCAAAAAGCAAGATTTTATACTTCCCCCTCCCCCTCCGTGGACAAGCGTGGACATTGACCAGATCCCCTCCCCCTGTTGTCCACGTGGACATTCCTGAATATTCTTTTATTAAAAATTACCAAGTAAACACCTCGATTGCACTCTTATTCCATTTCAAATTTATTTAATGTTATATTTTATTTCTCAGAAGGGACAGTTTCAAATGACTTTTCTACTCACGCGAATAAGAAATTAGGAGTTCAAGGAAATTAGGAGGCGAATGAACTGAAAAGTTAAACGCTTCTTTAAAACAAAAAATGTCAATGGGAGTTCAAGGAAGTATTTTTGAATCATCATTTCATTGAAGTCGGAAGTCCTTTACATGGTTTATAGGACTGGGGCTTCGATTCTGGACTACCCTGCTTTTCTACCAGTTTTCACCCCAATGGATAACTAATGTAGATTGATTGCACGAAGAATATATCTGTCGAAGAATAGGCAGTATGCGAGTTTTATTGAGCTTAAGGGGGTATTCTAGTGTAGGGACACGAATTTCGGACGTTTTTTCGAGTTCCGTAAAAATAAAACAAAGAATATTTTTACTATACATTATATCATTATTTGTTCATATATCTTTTAACAATAAAACAAGAATTGAACGGAGAAAAAATATTTATAACTAGAATAGTTATGAGCCGATGAAGTGAGAGGGTTAGAAAAAAAGTTGTGCCATGGCGTACACGATTCCAGCCCTTCTGGTTATCTTAAACAAAAAAATCGAACAGATTCTGAATCAGTAGAGATGCCGCTATCGCATGAATATCGGACAAGTCAAAAACATCTTTTTTGACAAAATGACGGCCGTTTGAAAAATAAAATGCGGTTTAAAACGTTTTTCCTTACGTTTCCCGATTTTTTAAAAATAGTCAAATTTAAAAAAATATGTTTTTTAGAGGTTCATGGGATAGAGAAATGCCTGCAGATTGTATCCATATAGATTCGACCTGAATCGGTTCAACAGAACTTGAGATATCGTGTACGCCAGTTTGAAAAAACTAATTTCGAGAAAAACGCGTTTGAAGTTCATTGTTACGGCCGTGCCAGGTTAGAAACCGCATCACTAAAATGGCTCTAACTCGGTATATAATGGGATTTTCGATAATTCCTTTCTAGGGTATATTCTTGAATGCCTAAACTACAGAAATATGAAGGAATTTTGTTGTTGATTTTTTTTAAATTTCTAGACTAGAATACTCCATTAAACGAGCAGCTACCTCTGCGTGGAGCGAGATTCAAATTTCCACATGTCGTAGCTTGGCCTAATACGTTGTTTGGATGGATTGGAAACTAAGGATGGTCTACGAATTATAAACTTGTTATAATTCGTGCGAAATTTGTTGTTGATTTTGTGAAGAAATGACACGTTATGTATTAACGTTTCTATGTTTGTTCTCAGCCACCAAACCTTTTTTACCGTGCAGAACTGTAGTCAAAAACCAGGACCTTATTTTGAGGGACTGTGTCGAAAGATGGCACACGAACGAGAGTTTTAGAATATTTTTTTATATAAAAACAGCATTTTAAAACACATCGTTCAGTAGATACATATCTAAAGTTCACAACGAATTGAAAAAAAACTTGTTTATCTTTCATTATCATACAAATTATGCATCACTGCTCTTTCAAGTAAAAATAATTTCGACCAGTATGGCACCCATGTCCAAATTGAATACTACCGCAAAGGGTTAACATGCAACTGTGTATCTATATAAAGATTATCATTATTTTGACATTTTTATACAATTTTGGTACATAGTCATGATTTGCAACTAGAGTATGCATTTTGCATGATTTATTTTGAAATGAAGAAAAGCCTCTGACACCAAAACTTGAGCAAAACGGTTCAAGGAGAATGATGACGGTCCACGACCAGTAGCCCCAGTCATACTGACTTTTGGAAGAAGATTGTTTGGACCGATTAGAGTAAGTTTGAAGTTAAAAAACACATAGAGAAATGACAGCCTGAAGTCTGAGCTATCCAGCCTACTCAAGCAACAGTTAAACACGGTGGAGAATCGTTTCTTGTGAGGGGTTGTTTTTCTTGGAATGGGGTGGACAATCTCGTCAAGATCGATGTAAAGAAGACTGTTGAGTCCTACGTCAATGTCTTGGAGGAAAGCTTGAAGCCGTCACTCAGGAAAATGAATAAAAAAGCTATATCTCCCAACAAGACAATAATCCTAAGCACACCTTGAAGGTGTGCTATTTTCAGTCCAAAGAGATTAAAATGCTTGAGAGGCCATCCCAGTCCCCAGACCCCAACCCCATAGAGCATCTATGCACAATACTGGATGAAATAGTCCAATGAATTGGAGTTTTATGTAAATTTGAAAATTCATATAAACAATGGCTTGTTTACATCCTTTCCATTGTAAGAAATACGTTCATTTTCCAAAAAAAAAAAAAAAAAAAAATGAAAAAGTATTTTGCGTAATGCTGTTTACTTTTTTCTTTCCAACACTGTACATAGGATATTTGGTAACTTATCGAGAAGCTCTTGATCAACCTGACAAATCTTCACAAACTACTTTATGATTAATTGCTACATTATTTACTTCCGTAGAAATTTCATTTTTAGCATCTTCAAAAACCACGAACCTCGCACAAAGGCTTCGTGCCGCGATCCGAAATGTGCAGAAAGGAGACATCTTGACGAACGAACGCGAGGTAATCGGAATCGAGAAATCGAGGTAATCGAGTACTACGATGAACACTCGAACAACGTGCAGACAGGAGACCAAGATTGAGGAGGACTACACCGGTGCAGTGAACAACGCCGAAAAAATTTGCCATGAACCGACTATATTATCGAAACAATGATGTGGATAGCAAGCAAATAAAAAAATACGAGGCACTAGGATATTGACTGGCACAAAACTTCAACTGGTCGACGGACTTAGTGTTAGTCCTTCCAAAATAGTCATAATTTCATTCACCAGAAAAAAAAATAAGTTGGCATCTTAGATTGGGAGGTGTACAATTGGAGCTTTCAAAACGAACCAAATATTTAGCTGTCATGCTTGACCCAAAGCAAAATTGGAACGATCTACTGGAGTATGCAATATTTAAAGCCCAGACTGCGTTCTGGAAAAAATGGGGATTTCCACTACTCGGCCACACATTTCGAACGGAATGTTGTGAATTTCGCGTTGGATGTTGTCTCTGAGCTCTTCTAAATTTGCTGGCATGTTGGCATAGACCAGTGACTTGACATGGCGTCAAATCGCATGAAAGAGGCAGCTAATCGACAGGTTCATTTTTCGAAATAACAGGATCACTAAACTTATTTTTCAATAAATCCATTGTAATGTGCGCTGTGTGGCAGGTGGCACCGTCTTGTTGAAACCACATATCATTGATGTTCCAATTCTGGTCAAATATAGTCTTCCAACATGTCGCGATAGCGATCTTTATTGACGGTACTACGAAGGTCGTTCTCATCGACGAAGGAATACGGCCCAATCAATCCTCCGGCATGAAAACCACACCAAACAGTATTTTTTGCGGAGGCAATGGTGTTTCTTGGAGCAGCCAAAAATGAGCCTCATCGCTGAAAATGAGTTTTTTTTTTCTATCTCATTTGTTTATTTTTGTTTAGGTTCATTCGCATTGTAGCAGTAACAAAGCCGAATTTTAATCGTGTACATGTCACATGTTTTGTCGTATCTATATATAGCACATTACACAGTAGCCATATATACATAAGAGTATTCCTTCTGTTCTTCCATTGTTCAGTTGGACCACCGGACAGCCGAGACAGTTGATATGATCATTGTTGTATTATTAATAGAACAGCAGCCCGATGTTTCTTGCAGAGCAGAGCAGTTGTATGGATGAATCATTCTTCATTCGACCATGGATCGATTTCTATCGTTGATGATTGTTGCGTCTTGAGGCCATTCACAACGTTCCCTGTGAAACTTTTGCCGTCTCAACGTATGCATTCATTAGCGTCATTTATTAATACTTATTAATACTTAATTTCTTAAGCCAAATAACACGCCTGGAATGTATTCCGAGGGGCAAGCTCTAGAATACACATGAACACAGTGGAAGTCGAAGGAAATTTCTTTGACGAAAAATCTCCCGGCCAGAACGGGAATCGAGCCCGAACAACTAGCATGATGAAGTAAGACGCTAACCACTCGGCCACGGGTGCCACACCTGATTGTTTCGTGGATTTAGTTATTCTGTAACAACACAAATATGGTCAACGAGGGCCCTGAGTTTTGAACTCTCGATCGATCGCTTACTAAGCGAACGAGCAACCCAAGTGACTACGAATACCTCCATGAACAACTGATCTGTAATTCTTTTTGTTTGTGTTCCAAATATCTACTGTTACCGTGTTTATATGAGCGCCAGAATCTATTAAAAACTGAATGCACTCGGTACAAGGATTGGTCGATCTTGGATCGATTTTCAGAAGATTGATCTTTTCCATTTCGATTTTCGATTGTTTGGATCGATTCATAGTATCCGAAAAAATCGCGAAAATCGATCTTTTTCCATCGATTTATTCGATCTTAGAATTGTTTTTCCAGTGTACATCTTGGATCGATATTTAGGAGATCGATCTCTTCCACTTTTTCCACCGATTTTTCGGGTCAATTCTTTATGCTCCTAGGAAAATCGATTTTTCTTTTCGATCTTTCCGATATTTTTGATCGTAGAAAAAAAATGTAAATTCGTTTTTTAGTGAACATTGATTTTAATCTCACCTAAAACCACTTGACAAATTTCATAAAACATTGGAACCCTTTCAATGTTATCAAATTAGTGGTCGTAAACTTAAGGTGTCCGTACATTATTTGTCCGGAGCTAAAATATCTGACACTTTTTGACAGATATTGTTTGCTTTGAAATTTGTACAAAGACTATTTTGTTTACCGCTTTTTAATTATCATTATTGGCGAACAGTGTCAAACATGGAAAAAATATTTAAGGTAACTTAACCATGTACCGACAGGTTTAACGAACAGATCGAGAACGGGATGGTGATATGAGGTCCAGCTGAAGCGTTCTTTTCTAGAACTGGGACTACTACCATGATTCCGATTAAATGTCAGACGTATGAAACGATTGGATTCAACGGGATTATTGTCAGCGGAGTTCTGAATGAATATCAGATGTTGAATTTCTGATAATAATTTTCAATAAATTTATTTAACTATAATAATTCCATGCCGGTTCAAGATGAATGTCATGGAAAATACATTTTTTTCTGGGCTTTCAAGTTTTTTTGTGACCTTTATTCTGAGAATCATAATGAAATGTCTTTGATGTTTAAATGGAAATGTGAAATGTTCATGTTCAAATGTTCAGTGCGCCTCTATTGAATAATATGTTATATAACATGCTTTGTGAGAAACATTTGAACTTTTCTCACGGAGATTCGGCAGTAAGTCTCTTACATGGGACTCCCCCAGGGCTCATGTTTAAGCCCCCTTTTGTACAACTTCTACGTAAGCGACATTGACAATTGCCTTACACAAAATTGCAGCCTAAGACAACTTGCAGATGATGGAGTGGTGTCTGTCGTAGGATCAAACGAATCCGACCTGCAAGAATCCTTACAAGATACTTTGAACAATTTTTCAACCTGGGCCATTGGGCTAGGGATCGAATTCTCCACGGAGAAAACAGAGATGGTGGTTTTTTCTAGGAAGCATAGACCAGCAAAACCAAAGCTTCAACTTTTGGGTAAACCGATCACTCATGCTATGTCATTCAAGTATCTTGGGGTCTGGTTCGACTCTAAATGTACTTGGGGGGCCCACATTAGGTATCTGAGTAAAAAATGTCAACAAAGAATAAACTTTCTCCGTACAATTACCGGCACCTGGTGGGGAGCCCATCCCGAAGATCTTATAATGTTGTATCGAACAACTATTCTCTCAGTGATGGAGTATGGCAGTTTCTGTTTTCAATCAGCTGCCAAAACACACCTCATTAAACTCGAGCGAATTCAGTATCTTTGTCTCCGTATCGCGTTGGGATGTATGCCCTCAACGCATACCATGAGTCTCGAGGTTTTGGCAGGCCTACTCCCACTAAAAGATCGCTTCAATTTATTATCTCTTCGGTTCCTCATCCGGTGTAAGGTTATGAACCCATTGGTGATCGGAAATGTTGAGCAGCTGATCGAGCTAAATTTTCATTCTGGATTCATGAGCTCATATCATGAATTCGTCTCCATGCAGGTTGATCCTTCTTCGTATATTCCCAACCGTGTTTGTTTTCCTGACTACATCAATTCCTCTGTGCATTTTGATCGGTTCATGAAGCAGGATATCCATGGAACATCAGATTATCTTCGATCGAGGATCGTTCCAACGATCTTCGATGCAAAGTATGGGGATATCAATTGTGATAATATGTACTTTACTGATGGGTCCTCTATGAATGAGTCCACAGGATTTGGAGTGTTCAACGAATTTTTTAGCACCTCACACAGTCTTCAGAATCCTTGCTCAGTGTATATTGCTGAATTGGCAGCGATACACTGGGCGCTGGACAGCGTCGCCTCACGACCTGTTGAACACTATTACATTGTAACGGATAGTCTTAGCTCTGTCGAAGCTATCCGTTCAGTGAGGCCGGAAAAGCACTCGCCGTACTTCCTTGAGAGAATACGAGAAATTTTGAGTGCTTTATCCAGACGCTGTTATGTCATTACCTTTGTCTGGGTCCCTTCACATTGCTCAATTCCGGGTAATGAGAGGGCTGACTCATTAGCAAAGGTAGGTGCAATTGAAGGCGATATTTATCAGCGTCAAATCGCCTTCAATGAATTTTATTCTTTAGTCCGCAAAAATACCATAGTGAACTGGCAACGCAAATGGAACGAAGATGAATTGGGCCGGTGGCTCCACTCGATTATCCCTAAGGTTAGCCTCAAACCATGGTTCAAAAGTCTGGACTTGAGTCGGGACTTTATTCGCACCTTCTCCCGACTCATGTCCAATCACTGTTCGTTAGATGCGCTACTTTTTCGTATTAATCTTGCCGACAACAATCTTTGTGTTTGTGGCCAAGGTTACCACGACATCGAGCACGTTGTTTGGTCGTGCGAGCTGTATCTTGTCGCCAGATCGAATTTAGTAGTCACCCTTCGGGCCCGAGGAAGGCAGCCCATGGTGCCGGTGAGAGACGTGTTGGCTCGGTTAGACCTTGATTACATGTCCCAAATATATGTATTCCTTAAAGCTATCGATCTTCGTGTGTGATTATCCTTATACCCTTAGTTTTTCCTTTTCCTTTTCCTTTGTGAGAGATCGGATCCCTTCTTAAGAATAAGATGAAATGTAAATACATATTAGATATAAGATAGGTTTAAGAATTGAGTGTGATGAGTGTGATTGAGAGTGTTAGTGTGATCATTGTCAACATTTCCTCATATCCCCTCCTTTTCCTGAAGAAAATATGTCACCCTTCTAAACTCGAGTTGACCGCGAGTAATCGGTTTCCTATATTATTAACATTAGAATTAAGGAAAAATGTATATATACTAGTAACAATACAGTAAGGAGTTCGGCTCCTTTAAACCTATGTAACTGAGCCTGTAAAAATAAACGATTTAAATAAAAAAAAAAAATGTTCAGTGTTTAGAGAAAAGACAACACTTATATAGAACAAGTACATTAATTAGAAAAAGCATTCGATTTTTCAAAGATCGATTCTTTGGTACCGATTTAATCAGAAATCCATCCATCAAGATCGATCTTTTTCTAAAGATCGCCCAATCCTACTCGGTACCAATGACACAGTCAGTGGACACGGTTGACACGGTTGGTATCAATATTCCTTGGGGTGTAGCAGAACTAACTTAGTGGCCTACTTTTCCGCGCGAGTAGCATGTCACTCGAAATGCTTTACATCCTTTACATTACATTAACCTAGAAATGAGAACGTTTATCATTTCGTACAATTTCGAACATCACCAACGCCTCGAACGTCTCGCTACTTCCTGATTTTCAGGATTTCCCAGACTTTTTGCCACGTTCCTTGATATCCTGACAAACACTCAATTATGCCTGATTTTTATCAAATGTTTCGGATTTTTCCTGATTTTTGCACTTCTTTATTTCATCAGATAAAAATATTCGTACTAAATATATCTGGATCTCTACCAATTTTTTCTGGTACAAGGCTAACTAACTTCTCATCATGCAAATCGAGTTTCAAATCGACTGAATAAGTTTTACCAGAATGAAAATCCCGAATCATATTCACTACACTCAAAATGTTAGATTTTCTAAAGAAGGGTGGATAATTTCATGAAACCAATATGACGAATTGAAGGGATTGTAACGTTACCATTACCTTAGTAAAGATGATGTGTATGTAGGAGTAGCCGCAAAGTTATTGATGAAGAAATTCGTGTCAGAGTGTAAAATCACTCAAGAGAAATTTTTTGAATTCAAAATCAATATAATAAGACTTGTATAATCGAACCAATTAACATCAAAATTAGAAAACAATCTTCAATTCTTCCACTGCTGATATGCTTTCCAAAGTAAACCAAAGTAAATATTCAGTCAAAACACGCATGCAAAATGCAGAGCAATTCTGAATATAAATGTTTCTGTAATTGTGCTGCAGGTTTTGGGGAAAAAATATTAACGATCAAAAAAATCCGACGAATTGGTTACTTGAATCGTTACGATGTGTGGATCCCACACAATTTAACCAAAAGAATCTTTAATTGATAGCATTTCGGTTTGCGACTCGCTTCAACAACATAACGAAAATGCCATTTTAAGGCAAATCGTAAAAAATTGGCTATCTCCAAAGTTCTCTTCGGGTGAAGAGAGTCATACCCTGTGTCTGATGGGATTGGGAAAGAATTCTGTATTACGAGCTTCTATCAAACAATCAGTCGATACTTTTCCATAAGTACTGCTCGTAATAGGACAACTTAAAAGCAGCGATCCAGAACCAAATCCATAATTAGTCAATGTGATAGGCGTTTTGTTCCATCAGGGAAACGGTAAACTTCACGTCGTTTTAACTAGTGATCCCCGATTTTTGAAATTAATCGTTCATCAGCTAATCGAATAGTTTTCAGCAGTTTGTTATTCGATACGATTAATCGACCCAAATAATCGAATAATCGATTAATGGCAACACTGAGAGAAATAATTAGTTCGACTGATATTTCTCGTTTGCTAGAAAGCCATATGGAATCAAAAAAATGTTCATTCCGCCTGAAAATCAATAATTATTCTTTACGCTTCTCTAAAGTCGTAATCGAAGCTCAATTCGCGTTGACGGCATTGAGCTTCGTTTATGAACCTAAGAGAGCGTCAAAGATAATGATTGATTTTCAGGATAAAACTGCAGCGGCCGTACTCAGAATGCCACAGAGGTTTACCAAAAAATACATGGTTTGGAAAGCAATTTGATCGTGCGGATCGTGTGGGAAGCGGATCACCCCACACGTAACTACGGTCAATGGGACGGTGTACCTTACGGAATGCCTCCAACAACATCAGCTTCCACTTCTGAGGCAAAACAAAGGTCGTACGATCCTGTGGCCAGATCTAGCCTCGTCCCATTAATCGAAAGATGTTTTGGAGTGGTACAAGGCTAAGAACGTCAATTTCGTGCCAAAGAATATCACACATCGGAACTGCGCCCAGCTGAGAAGTACTGGGTCATAATTAACCTATTAGTGCCCAGCGTATGAAATTTAATACGCAAAAATGCCCGTTTTTGAAAAACTGTTTTTGGTGAAACTAAAGTGTTAAGCGCATTTTAAATGATATCACATGACAATTTAAGAGTGTTTTTTTTGTGTCAGTGTCATTTTATCTGTCATTTTTGTTGTTTTGTTGTGTATTGAAGCTTGCAAAGTTCGAGTTTAATGGAGTCGCAAAAGTAAACATAAATTTATAAAAGTTTTACCTCTTAAAGGATTCAAAATTGCTCAACACTACTAGACGAGTGTAAAAAATGATATCTAACAAAAAATCTGAAGAAAATTATGAAACCGCAAAAAAATCTATGTTTACTTTTGAGCGTATGAAATTTCATACGCTGTGTAACTACGATATATTTTTCTCTCAATAGGATATATCAGCTTTCCGATAATCCGGAGGAGCTGTACAATTATCTTATTGATTTGTACGAAGACGCTTTCGAAAATCTAGTGTCAACAAATGATATTGACTTTGTCATCGTGCCCCCAAGCGGCGGAGACAGCGATGTGGATGCTGGAGATAGTGACTCGGAGGACGGCCCTTCCGGTTTTGGCAAACAAGTGAATGTCGAGAGCAACATTGAACGAGGCCAATCACAAGAATGCTCCTCGGGTAGCAGTAAGACGCGGAGAGCCAGACACTGGGAAAAAATTACCTTAAATTCGGATGAGTGACATAAATCCAGCATGGATCGAGTTCATGCATATCAAACCTAAACACTCGAAGTCATCGGAAGTTAGGTTTGACGGAATAAATCATTTCATTAATACGAATTCAACTAGTACCCAACGGATTTGCTTGAAGTGTGATGTGGGTTTGCTCCCTTCGGAGTGCTTTTTCCGGTACCATACTCAGTGATACTAAATCCGATACACTGCCGTTCTATGCATAACTGTACTATGTTCTATGCAATCCCTATGAACCGTGGGACAATTATGCGTAGAACGGCAGTACACGAAATGGCTATTAAACCATGAAAATGGTTGTTGAAGTTGAATTTTATGAAATAAAACCGTTTTCTTCGATATTCAAATGATTTCCATTTTTGATACTGTATCGGCTCAGCGTATGAAATTTCATGCGTCAGGTATCTCAACTTCCAAAGAAATCCAAACCAAAATATTGCGTTTCCCCCCCGTTTCGGGACAAACCTAGATGGACCAGAAAGTTTCATGACATTTGGATCAAGTTCTTGTACACCTGGGCAGTAATGGGTTAAGCAGACACTTCGTAAGCGTATAAGGAAGTGGAATCGGAGGAAGACATGAAGATAACATGGGTTTCCACACAAAAAAAAGTTGGTCCAAACGTTGTACAAGATCTTATAACTAGAGAAAAATTTGTGCATTTGGATATGGAAAGGAAGTTGAATAAGACAAACATGACAAAAGTTGAGTAATATGTTTTTCTTTATTCCCTGAAAATTTGAAGATGAACGGTTGAATTTTGCCAAATCTTTTCTCGTGATGCAATTTGACTTATCTGTTATTATCTTATCTATGAATCGAAAAACGCTCACGATGTCTATTTCACATAACACATATTACACATTATGATTAGGCAATTGCCAAAATGTATTTTGAATTGAAATGTGCATAATGAGTCCAAGAAATATGTCCCTCAGTGTTAATAAATTATTTGTTTTTTTCTCCAGACCAAGTCGAAACTACTCCCACCCATGTGGAGTCCTTTTCCGACATCCCAGAGCTATTCCAACGGTTGTGCCGACTCTGTTTCACCACTAGCGGACAGCATCAACGAGTTGTGTGATCAATTCACCGATCTAGGATTGTTCGGATTCGGTCGAAATCATTCATTTTCACAGCAACAGCACCAGAATCAGCTGGGAAGTCCCACCGGCTGCAGCAACAATGGTTACTCCAATGGACTGACCGGTTTGAGTGGATTCGGGAGTGGTGCTAATGGCGTTGGTGGTGGGAACAGAGTGAACGGAATGTATTCCGATGGTTGCGTCACGGCCAATCATCCATCACATCAGTCACATCATCATCATCAGCAGCAGCAACAGCATTCGTTGCTCACTTCGAATAGTCAGCAGAACCAAAAGTATAGCAAAATTCCACCGGCAAATTATCTGTGCCATTTGTGTTTCAAGAAGGGTCACTACATTAGGGACTGTCCGCAGGTTAGTCTTCAAATGTTTTTAGCTCAACTACGAATGCTTCCATTCGAACCAATTTTTTAGGCTCGACCAAAGGCCGAAGGGAAAACGCCCTACCAGGGCAAGAAACGTTGCTTCGGAGAGTATAAATGTCCAAAATGTAAGCGAAAGTGGATGTCTGGAAATTCGTGGGCGAATCATGGCCAGGAGTGCATCAAATGCCACATCAATGTGTATCCACACAAGCAGGTTAATACAGTGGTGAATATAGAGCACGAGTTTAGAAAAGATATAATTTTAATTCACTTTGCAGCGACCGCTGGAAAAACCCGATGGACTGGACGTGTCGGACCAGTCTAAAGTCCACCCGCAGCTGTTGTGCGAAAAGTGCAAAACTCTAGGTTACTACTGCAGAAGAATTCAGTAGCGATGGACCAAATCGACTGTAGTACCTATAGTGCAATTCCAAATGAAATCGAACTAAAAATGCAGATTTTCAGCCCTATTCTGTATTCCGGCGGATTTCAATTCCGTATGAAACCGTTATTTCGTTCGAGTTTTAATTTTGCATTTCTTATTTCGAACGTTTTGCCAGTTTAATGTTCGAAGAGAAACAGAACGAACGAAATGCAAAAACTACTCGAACGGAATACAGAATGGAATTTTGTCAACTCATTCAAAATATTTCGAATCGATCGAAATACAGAATAGGGGTGTTTAAAAACTTGTATTTTTCACTCGAACGAAAGTTTGTATTGGGTTGGAGGAAATATGAGTTTTCCACAGCATTTGGGAATTTTTCGACTCAAGTGAAACTTTTGAGAAGGGCGTATCGATTTTAGTAAGAGAAATCTCGGATAATTTATATCCCAAAAACTATGAGTCGTATCGAAATAGTGTCTTAAAAGGAGTAATAGAGTATTGATGTTAAAAAATATAAAAAAATATACTCTGAGCAAAGAAATTAGTACTCTTTTTTCATTTACAAAAAAAAACTTTAATTTGCAATAACTATTTTTGACGAACTTTGTGAAGCATCGATTTTTTATGAATTTTCGAAACAACGAATTTTTGTATGTTAACAATCATTTTTAGCCACAAATCATGAATTCTGATGTGGTTTAAAACAAAAAAGCTCTTTATCAATCTCCTTCTAAATGCAGCCATTCTCGAGATATTTAAAAAACAATTCTAATTCATTGTCTTTTTTATAGTAAATAGGCTCTTTGAATATGTTTGACATGTTATACGTGTGTTCACATGTTTCGAAATTTAATGAATTTGCTTATAATTTTCAACAACTTTTGCGAATACATCATTATGGTAAAACTATATGTTTAGGAGTGTTATGGGTAAAGTGACCAGATGGCCAGAGGTCTAACGCAGGACACAAAAAACAAAACGTTATATATATATATATATATATACGTTATGTGAACATAAACCATAGTTTAGCGAGTCTGAACTGATCAGTATTATTTCTTTCTGAGTATCGGCACTCAGTTGTGATTTTTCGGTGGTTTAGATTTTGTTTACGCCCGAAAATCACTCGCTCAATCAAAGCATTTACGCCTGACAAGGTCGATTTTAATTCTCCAATTTTCTTCAAATAACCGAAT
This sequence comes from Toxorhynchites rutilus septentrionalis, assembly GCF_029784135.1. Taxonomy (NCBI): domain Eukaryota; kingdom Metazoa; phylum Arthropoda; class Insecta; order Diptera; family Culicidae; genus Toxorhynchites; species Toxorhynchites rutilus. The sequence goes on from NC_073745.1 coordinate 63,301,304, forward strand.
GGAGGCTGGAAAATTCCAATTCATTTTTCATTGATTTTAGTGTTAACCTATGCATTAAAAAAAATGGACTAATTTCGGATGGCGATGAAAGATAATTTATAGGAACAAATTTTGTTTAATCTTACCTTTATTAAGTCTACAACGAAAATGATTCAAGGCTGTTGATTCGCAGCAGCAGCACTGTCAAGCAACTTGATGATTTTTCTATACTGAAAGCTCCACCCCACAGCGAAGGAGTTGGACATCCTGAGGCACTTTGTGCCCGCCAAATATAGCCGATCACCAGATCATCTCTTTGCCGCTCCTTAAGCCGGGAGATCGAAGCAACCGGTCAAACGGTGGAGAAGAATTTGGCCAAAATTGACATTTTTATGCGGAAGCGGCAGGCAATCACCCAGAAGGAGTAGCTTGAAGTGCTGGTGAAAAACTTCTTCCGGCGAAAGAAGTGAAAAACTTCTTTTCGTACTCATAATGAAAGACGAGACGTACTTGATGCCAGAATTCAACGAATGGCAGGGGACCGGGTACTTTACGTTTCCCAGGTAAGCGATGACGTCGAATATATCATTCACATCAAGTTCTCGAAGAAGGTCCTTCTCTGACAGACGTGAAGGGAATGTCCAAGCCGCTCTTCTTTCGAGTCGTATGGTGAACGGGGAGATATATAGTACGAAGTGCTTGCCGGAGTTGGGAAGGTGATGTGGTCTTTATGCCGAACCTGGGATCAACCCATTATGCCAAAAGATCACTGGAGGATGGAGCGGCTGGAGATAAACATTGTCGCGAAGACCACCAACCTTCCCAACATTCCCGAGCTGCGCCCGATAGAAAACAGACGACCACCAAAGCCACGACAAGGTAAAATAACACGCCGATATACATCTTTTCATCGGCCATGGTTCAGGTTCCGGCCAACTTCCGTAAGACCACCCAGCGCTTCATTTACGATACTTCATCAAACAACTCTGCCTCTTCCTGTCGAGTGTACACTAGTTCTTCCGGCTTATTTAAAACGTTAAGCTCTGACCGAGCTAGGGGACCAAGGATGAAGTTTTGGTCTGACTCACGTTGGTCCCTGCGGATCATTTGGGGACTTTTATGAAAATCTTTTTCCAATTTTATTGCTTTAGCTTCCAGTTGACACTCTCTAAACAAAAAGCCCAATGTCGGTGCGATAAAACCAGCTCAACGTATTAATCTTTGGATGATTAGAAGTGCTCTTGAACAGTCTGCCAAATGAATGTTTTTTTGAGGTTTATCCATTTAAGAAAATCAACATGATCAAATTGTGATATTGAAATATATTGATATCGCGGGACATTTTCGTTTCTTTTGCCAAATGCGGGAGGTTTCGCGGGACGGAATCTTACGCGGGATATTTTGTTGAAATGCGGGATAGTCCGACGTCTGGGCAGTTTAATTATGGGGAATTTAGGGGGCAATAATTGTTTATATGGTGGTTTGACAATCTCTCTCTAAAGGCAAGGGGGCTGCCATACAAATGAAACACAAACTTCTACTTAACTCGAGAACTAATCAATGGAGCCAAATTTGGGATGTGAGGGCTTTTGGATACGAGAAATGTTTCTAAGATGGTATCACAAACCCCCCCCCCCTCTCAGGAATGGAGATGAGGTCCCATGAAAAATACACATATTTCAACGAAATATATTCCAACTAAACATGACAATTGAAAATTTTCGGAAAACTCTGAAGGAAAATGGGAAAATCAGGAAAATTCAAATTCGCTTATGTTTTACAATTACATAGTGACAAACGTTGTTAGTCCATTTAATGTTTGCGTTAACGAAATTGATTTTTGTACGAAAGTGGAAATGGATTTTAATGTGATAAAACACACTCTTATATCGTCTTCTATCTATATAAATAATAATGGATCGCCGAATGTCTTGATAAGAACAAAACTCGAGAAAGGTCTGATTTAGGACTGTCTTTATTCTATCATATTTTCTGTATCAAACATTTATTCCATGTAACGGAGAAACACGTCATTTGCAAGTTGTTGAAAAATCTTCGAGAATTGTGTCTGAAAATAATCTGATATTATAATGAAGAGTTTTGGTAGAAGTACCAGGAAATTTATAGTAAAAGGTAATTTTCAAGGGTAGATTAAAAGTTCAATCAATTAACAGTTCTGCGATTGGACCCATGAACGTGGGCTCAACAAGAAAACGTGAATGTGATAACGAAAAATAAATTTTGGACGGAACGAAGTTTGCCGTGTCAGCTTGTTTACTATAAAAAAGACAATAATTTAGAAATATGTTTTTAAGTATTTCGAGAATGACTGCATTTAGAAGAAGACTGATAAAGAGCTTTTTTTTATTTTAAATCACATCAGGATTCATAATTTGTGGCTAAAACTGATTGTTAACATACAAAAATTCGAAGTTTCGAAAATTCGAAGTTTCGAAAATTCTTAAAAAATCGATGTTCCACAAAGTTAGTCAAAAATAGTTTTACCATCTTGGACTCATTTTTTAAATTTTCTACATGACTTCTATTTTATATGAAAACATTAAAAAAAAAATAAAAAATATGTGTTTTAGGTATTGCAAATTAAAGTTTTTTTTTGTAAATAAAAAAGAGTACTAATTTTTTTTTCACTGTATATTTTTTTCACGTTTTAACATTAAAGTGCGCTACACATACAGCGTCACCGTCACCGTCCCGTCAACTATTCTCTTGGACTTATTTTGCCGACGTCAAAGTTGCCGTGATGGTGTAAGTGAATGCTACCATATGATTTCCATGGGAGAATGTTTGACATTTCATCACTTTACGTTGAATTACTGTGACGGGACGTTGTATGTGTAGCGCACTTAATACTCTATAGCTCTTTCTAGGATACTATTTCGATACGATTCATAGTTTTTGAGATATCATTTATAAAAGATTTCACTTACTAAAATCGATACGCCCTTTTCAAAAGTTACACTTGAGTCAAAAAATTCCCGAATGCTGTGGAAAACTCATATTTCCTCCAACCCAAACGAAATACAAACTTTCGTTCAAATCAAAAATACTCATATTTTGTCATTTGTCGATTTCATTTGGAATTGCTCTATAGTAGATTTGTTTTGTTTCGTGTGCGAGAAACGGATGTTTAACTAAGTTGATTCAAAGTGTCTGTGTTGTGTGATCCCATCATATTCAATATAATTCATTTTCGAGAGGTCTACCAAATCGTCTTCAAAAAAGAAGTAGGTTTCGTACATTAAAATATTTTTTATTCAGTTTCATAAAAGTTATAGAAAATGGGAACATGTGCCAAACGCCATCGACAGCGAAAAAGTAGTCAAACGCTCAGTCGGCAGTTAAAAAGGAACTAATCTGTATATAATAATGTTCTATCACGTTTTTAAATTGCTAGTATCGAACAGTGTTTTCTATCTGTGCCAAAGCATGTCTATAAATATCTATATAGGAAGAATTTAAATTTCCCTTCTACTGGGCGTTGTGCTTGACTAAATTAAAATAAAGTGGCAGACATATAAAAATGCGAATGTGTAAACGTCTTTGAGTATCATTATCACGGGTCTTTGAGGGCCAAAATCTCTAGATGAAATCTGTCCATATGGTTCTTGACGGCATAGCTATGGATGAATTGCAGTCCACAATACTGGCAAGTGTACGGTCTGTCTCCCGTATGGACCCGACTGTGAACTTCCAGATTGTATCTAGTATAGAATCTTTTCCCGCAATTATCACACGAGAAGGGTCGATCGTTCGTATGGGTCCGGTAGTGGCGTCTCAAGCGATTTCTGAAAAAAAAGCCTTTTGAAGAGAACAATTTTCCACGAAGAAAAATCAATCCACTTACTTTGTTCTATACTTCTTCCCACACACATCACACCCGTGTTCGGCATCCTGGTGCATCAGCTCGTGCTTCTGGAGGGCAGTTTTTGACTTGAACTCTTTCCCACAAACTTTGCATCGATCCACGAGGACCGTGTTGTGGGACTCCAGATGTCTCCACAGATGCTTATACTCTTTACCACAGATGTTGCACAGCCCATAGTAAGCCTTTGGGGCACTAAGATCACGTTTCGACAGCTTCCGTACCTCGAATTGTTCATCCGATTTCGAGTCTTCGTTTTCCAATGGGTCCGACAGGGTTTCCTGATCCGATTCCGGATCGTTTTCTTCAGTCGATTCGTTCTGGTCCAAAACCACTTCGTTTAGTGACAGTAACTGGGTGAAATTGTCGTTGAATTTCTTCGACTGTTCCGACATTTCATTGACTACTACTACACCATCCTTTTGCACCAGTTCGGCATTCGATTGCTGGATTTTACCACGGAATGTCATAAAATCGTATATTTGCTTGTGGCATTCTTCACAAATCTCATGCAAGCTGTCCCCATTGGATGGCAAGATTCCCGTAAGGTGTAAAATCAAATCCGGGAGACTAGGCTCACAGGATCCAGCATGGATAGGATGCATTTTACCGCCATGGCTCAAACAAAGGCGGCAACTTCTGGCGAGTTCTGTAATTTGTGCGTGACTCAACGCCATGCCGGGCGGTTTTCGAACATCACAATAAAAGCACAAAATAATTTTGATAACAAATAGTAACAAAACTGAAGTCACACGAACAAATAAAATCTTTGGTACTAATTAACACTTAAAAACGGAAATATTTGAAAATCATAATAAACTAGAATTTATCTTGTCTTGGATGTAAAGTAAATAATTCACCAATCAAAACATTTGTTGTTTCTGACATAACCACAGGGCTCATCGGCGAGGGGTAGGAAATTGCAATTTTCAGATGCATAAACTCATACATAGATGACAGCACTGTATTAAAATGTTATGAAATCATTAGTGAAGCTTCTTGTGTCATACATCAGAGTTATCACAATAAAATCTTAGTTTTGGGTCTAAAAAAATCTTATTTTTTCCCAGTTAATTTGTATTGATATTTGTATAACATTTTTATGCTCTATTGACGAATATACGTTAGATTTGCACCCAGATGGCGCTGCGAGTAAAATGATGCTTTGTTGTTTGAAATATGTTGGTATGAAATACGTCTAAATTTGTTAGAAAAATCCTAATTTTATGGATTCAAGTATTCTTTTCACGCTGATAAGGTTAAAAAATCATCATTTTTCAATTTGGTATGTATATTACGAAGATTTTTTTTCCAATTCATTTATTTGTAAGGCTCAGTCGCATGAGCTTTGCGGAGCCACTAATTCATGATTTGTTTATACAGAATTTCAACTTAAATCTATGTTTGGTAGGTTTCGATCGATTACTCGCGGTTTACTCGAGGTTAGAGGGGCAACAATTTTTGTGGGACGGGTCAGGTTAGGGATGAGGTATCGTTGTCTCAACCGAGAGTTGCCGCACGCACTGTAGCATTGTGCATAATGACCAGGGATAGCATCCGGTGTTCGACTATCTGTCGAGGGTGGGCGACGGTGAGATGAGGGGACAAGACAAACAAACTAATAACGAAAAAGAAAAAAACACAAAAGCATTAAATTCTTATACTAAACCGTTTCACAAACGTATGGATCAACTGCATATAGCAGATGTCGCGAGTTCCCAATATTACGAAGAATGGCCTGTTATAAGTGTTGTAACATTATTTTTTATCAACAGGTAAACTCAACCAACTCAAAATGATAACGTCATAATCGTCATTATCCACAGTGTTCATAACCTGTATGCATTATCAAACTCAAAATTTACGAAGATAATCTATGACATTGGTCAAATCGCGTGTTAAAACCATCATAAATATACAAAACTCTAAATTTCTTACCATATACTGACGACATTTAATGGTTCAAATGAATCTAAATAGAAATGAAATGAATAATCACGATCGAATCTTGCTTTTAGGTGCGTAGAATAAACAACTATCATCATTTTTGTGGTTCTGATCTCTAAGGGTGGGTTTAGACCTAGGTAGTGCGGACTGAATCAAAACGGCTGTCCAATTGAAATGTCAAAAGAGATCCAACGATCAGGAGTGTTATTTTTCTTATGATAATCAACACTATAAAAAAGGTATTGTTATCAAAGGCAAAAATAATTAAACTTATAAAATGAACGAACTTCATTTTTCCGCAATTGTTTAATTGGCTATTGCATCTCTGAAAGAGAATCTCATATTGCAAGGTATCAGAACCTGACCGAATATCAACAAACTACGAAAAACGCTTAGTTCAAAAAACGCTTAGTATTTTAATGTGGGAGCGAAATTCGACATAGGCGAATTTTGATACGTACATACATAGCAAAAGTGAAATGTTTTGGGGACGTTTTTTTTTCTAACGTCGGTGAAAACAGTTTTGCTAGTGAAGCTGGCCGAATGAAATTCGCGTAATTATGATCCGCTAGTGCTGGTTATGAATAAACGGTAAAGCAATCTGCGCTTCGTGTTGATGATGGACGTAATCTTCTGAATCAACTACCGGCTTAATTGTGGAGAAGGCATTATGGTTTCTCACGAGGTTTCAGTCGCAAGCGCACTGAAGAGAGAACAGATGCATGTGATGCAATCCCTCGACGCCAGACCCTAATGTGCAATCCACAGCTCTCCTGCAAAAAGAATCGAACATGCTCCGCCAACGGATTGGATGATAGTTTTTGCTGTACAAGGACAGCACACCAGTTCGATTTAAGACAGCAGAGTATACGCAACAGCAGCAAATTTGAAGTAGAATTTAAGAAGAAATTTAAGTGCTTGTATAATTTATAACTCTGTATAATTTCATGTATATTTCTATAGTATTAGGTAAAATACAACGTACATAGTTATAGTTTAAGCGTGTGTTGTGTTTTGTCTCCGATGAAACGAGTCCCTCAATCTGCCACAGTGATGTGAAGTTTCATGCGAATGGAAAATCCCCGCTGCATCGGGCCCACGGGGGGAATTTGGTTTCTCACGCTGTGCAATCTGCATAAAGGCTGCTTTGGTATCGCGCAACGGGATTAAATAGCAGTTTTTACAGTCCACTGCATTAAGACGCTATAAAAATAATCCTGAAAATGTGTATGAAAGGTTTGCTACACTTTTGGTTTTCAATCATTCAAACATCGTACTTACTCCACAGATACGCGAATCCTTATTCGGAACTAGTTTGTCGCCTCCGCAAAAATCGACCCAGCGCGTCTGTAAATACATTTCCGAAGGAATACGATAAAAGCTAACGCGAACATTTTCACTCGTATTCGGGCAGCCTTTCACTGAGTAATGCATTTTTAATGTCCACTTTCCCTGATATAATCACCCTTATCATAGTTTTCGAACGAATAGGAAACGTACGCAAATCCCATCCTTGTTTTCGTACGAGCCATTCGTCGTATTTTCAATTTACAGTCGTACTAGATCAAGTTATTGGTATACTACATTATCGACATCGTTGACAGTTAGGAGGTGTTTACATATCGAACGTGTTAAATTTATAAATTGATTGTGCAAAATTGTTAAACGCATAAAATCTTCTGCAAGAAGAACTAGATTGGCCTATTCTAAATTGCGAATTGCCGGCTATCATACTATTAGACATACAGCCCGTGTATACCTGCACTATCCGCTATACGAATAGTCAGCTGTTCGCATTGAGAAAATCCCTGCTCTGCAACCGCCATCCGGGAGAAGCAGATGACCATATTGTGTCAAATTTTGCCATTTGGACCTGGTAAATTGAGAAAAGTCTACAATCCAAAAGGTTTCAAAGTTAACTCGAAAGACTATGGATTTGATAGAAGCGAAGGTATGACAAACTATATGAACATAAACCGGACCTAAAAACGATTTTAATTGGCTTTAATCAACTTAATTAACTTTCGTCGCTCCAAGGTTCCGTCACAATTACGAGTTTACCAACCGAAACCAGCATGTTATTATGAAAAAACTTCATAAGTGCAGATGAACAACAACACCAAGATACAGCAAACGAGGAAGTGCCAAAATGGGTGTCGGCAGGACCTACTTCTCGCCTGGACACAATCGAGCTTGGTGGGTTCGACGAAGATGCCTCAATCAACACCTCGTCATCTTCATTGGAGAAAGCAAAAAAGACGGGTGGGTAATGTCGGGGACATAACCGGAGTGACGTAGGACTATACAAAGGGGACAGCTTTTGTTAAATATATATTTTAAATATATTGTTTTATTTTATTCTCCTACGTGAATACCTACCTATCTACCTGAAAAATGGATTAGTTTACTGTTTACTCTTTATGAATATGTTGATGGTTCTGGAAAGAACCTTCGGTGTTGTTTTTTTGTTATCACTCGATATTCCCAACCTTCCTGTTTTGCTATTGCGTTTGCCACTCGCCACAGCTTTCACAGTTGGAAAATTTCTTCCCATCCAGCTTGTGACATGTTGTTCAGTAAATTACATTTAATGCGACGTGCCGGAGAAACACTTTGGCACTCACTGAAACTAATTGTTGCCTTGATGAGCGCCGAACCGAAGCTGCTCTGTTCTTGATGCGGGTTTTCTGATTGTCGTGAGCAGCTTTGCAAGCCAACTCGAGCACTCCGACGGCCGAAACTCTATAATCGCTGTTAGGTATACTGGTGCTCCGGCACCAATCCGTTCGGCCTAGTTACCCTTGCGGAGCAATCAGTGAATGCGACCAACAGGGAACTGGAGACCTGCACAGTTCGAGTGAGACTTTGCCTTTCCCTTAACTTGTCCTCCTTTGTTACGTCCACGATGCCGATGCCGTACAACCACACGGGTTTACGGTTTGAAAGAAAATAAGATATTTTTTTGGGGTCCGCGTGTTTTATACTCTAGCGGTACACACTCACAGGATAGAGACAAATCGGCAGACTCAGCCAGAGGGGCGAGTCCAACGAGACGAACGAATGAGCGTTGAAAGAGAGCGATGGCACAAAAAAAACATTCATTACGATTTGTTCGCTCGTTGGATTCACATGCAGGCTAAAAAGGGTCCTTTTCAGGATCACAAAATTTATTGTTTTGTTATCACTCGATATCCCCATCTTGTTCGGCTAAACCTTTCTGTTTAGTGATTGCGTTTGCCACTCGCCACAGCTTTCACAGTTGGAAAATTTCTTCCCATTCAGCTTGTGACATATTGTACAGTAAATTACATTCAATGGTACGTCGCATTACCACCACTCAGTGTCGGATTGGAGGTAATTTTAACCTGTAATTGAACATTTGCGATGACAGTGGTACAGTGTCGACTTTCAATGTGGAGTCATAATTTGGACCCCGAACTCTATGTTTACAAAAATGTCCAACTAAATATGTCGCATTACAGGTCCGTCCAATTAGCTAAATGTCGAGATAAGTGTAAATTACTATACTTTCAATCTAGAACCAATTTAAGAATTGGTGAAAATCAATAAGCTCAGAACAACTGCCAAATTCGCATACTCATCAGATCATGGCTAACAAATTATGAAAAAATCAATTTGTGTTTTATTATTATTTTGGATAATGTTTTAGAAAGCATTGAACTGTATTTCCTAAACTCTTTATTGGAAGGTTTAATGGCCCTGAAAAGCGCCTTGTTTTATGGAATGGTTCCAATTTAGAAAACTTAGTACTCGTGGTTTTGAAAAAAACCATTTCGAACGCCCTCGATGCTGCCTTGTTCTGGATTTGACATCAAAGCAGTTTGTATAAAGAACAAACTTTTTTCTTCTGCTACCAGCTGCCGTTTTGCGATTGCGTTTGCCACTCACCACTCGCTGCAACTGCCTGTTGTTGTCTTGATGTGTTCTGTTCTGAATGCGGTTTTTCTTATCGTCGCGAGCAGCTTTACCAGCCAACTCTATCACTTCGGCGGCCGAAACTATATAACGCCGTCTAGGTGGACTGGTGAACTGGTACTAACGCGCTCGGCCTAGCTACCCTTGCTGAGCAATTGGCGGATACACCTACGGGGAACTGCACACCTGCACGGTTCGAGTGGGACTTTACCTTTCCCTTAACTTGTCCTCATTTGTTACGTCCACGATGCCGATGCCGTACAACCACACGGGTTTACGGTTTGAAAGAAAATAAGATATTTTTTTGGGGTCCGCGTGTTCTCTAGCGGTACACACTCACAGGATAGAGACAAATCGGCAGACTCAGCCAGAGGGGCGAGTCCAACGAGACGAACGAATGAGCGTTAAAAGGGAGCGATGGCAAAAAAATACATATCTTATGAAGCATAGAATCCCTTCCTACCTTCTTCTTTAACCGAGGGTCGAGTTGCCAGCTAACTCGATCACTTCGGCGGCCGAAACTATATAACGCCGTCTAGGTGGACTGGTACTAACGCGCTCGGCCTAGCGGGATTTTGCCTTTCCCTTCACTTTTCCTCCTTTACCATGTCCAGACATGGCTGCTTGGGTTGGTTTGTTGATGTGTTGTGATGCGAACCGATGTGGTGTACGGTTTGGATGAGAATGATCGTTCCGGCAGCGGAGCGGGGATTTTTAAGCTGACTGGCTGGCTCGAGAATTACGCATGTGTGAGACTGCGACCAATGTTTCCCTCATTTTTTTCTTTTTCCTTTCCAATCGTGCTTCATTCTATTTCGCTGCTGCTCTGGTTGCCCGTTTTGGTCGGTACGATTTGAGGAGCACAAAATGAACCAATCAAAAATGGGCACATAGTGCATTTTGACAATGCTTGATATTTCACAATTATTCAATTATTTATCTCAAGAAAAATGAAATGTTATTCGTTATGATAGATGCGTAGATATATTTCCTATCAATTGATGCAAAAACCTTTGCGATATATTGAGAAATGCTCGAGTTATAAACGTTCCAAATCTTGCATTTTTTCCTACTTGTTCAGTGCCTAGATTTCCATTTCACCCCCTATATCTTCCGGTTAGACGTAGTCCTACGTCAAAATACCGGTAAAAGTTCCGAGAAACCTATATCGTTTTATGATGAATCACTATGAACACGCGCAAGGTGAACGTGGTAACAGTATCTCGAATTAGAGTGACACATCCGTACGTGAACATGATATTGAAAGTGTTGCTTCATCCAATACTAACTCACCACCGCCAGCTCGTAGCACCCCGACAAAATCAAATGACCGGTGAAAAGCTTAATGATTCTTACCTTAAATTTCATCAGCAACCGAGACAAGCTAGCCTGAATATGAACAATACGACCTTTGAGGAATCCATAAAGCTTGATTCGTTGCTTGAGGCGAATAAAGCAACACACATCAGCTCTCCAGGTTCGCACTTTAGCAAATGGTTCAGCAGACGTAATGCGTATGATCAGTCGTTCGGTTCAACTAATGAACGAGGACGATCCCAACCAAACACCGCAGAACTACCATCAACGTTTTAACCTAAGTTTGCAGACTAATTACATTGGACCGAATAATCATCATTTCTGAGACGAATACTGCCTTCAATCGATTAATCGATATGCTAGCACGATATCAAGTCAACATATACATAATTGCTCAGCAATCGATTTGTCCGAATATGCAGCGAAGTCTTTCGGTTCTTAGCCGAACTGCTAACAATTGTAATCCCTTCAATTAACTGTTCCCAGCCAGTGATAAATATCCTAATGGTACATATTTCTCTGCAAAGCCGACTCTGCAGGAGCAACTACCCTCCGTCACGCAAAAACTGTATCAAGAGGAACGTGGTGGTCTCATGGGCGCTAGAAGTTCTTAGAAAACATCGAATTCTACAGATCAATTCTTACTTGTTACGAGAGAACTGGATTCTTACAATGCATTTACCATTGCAGAAATGGTTATCTTTTCTTCTTCTTCTTCAATGGCACTAACGTTCCTAGAGGAACTTCGCCGTCTCAACGTAGTATTACTTGCGTCATTTTTATTAGTACTTAGTTAAGATTTCTATGCCAAATAACACGCCTTGAATGCATTCTGAGTGGCAAGCTCTAGAATAGGCGTGATCACAGTGCAAGTCGGAGGAAATTTCTTTGACGAAAAATTCCCCCGACCAGATCGGGAATCGAACCCGAACACCCGGCATGTTAGTTATGACGCTAACCACTCGGCCACGGGTGGTTATCTCTTACAACATTCAAATGTAATGCTGTTTTCTACTATATATTACCGTTCCTCGTGATCACATTTTTACATGTTTGTGGTTGTTCTTTTTTATTTTATTATCTTTTATAATAACGTGCTTCGTTTCATCATTGTCACATTGTTTATGCAAGCGAAATTTTTATACAAATTCTTACTGTCTGATTTATATTTTGCAAAATTGCATTGATTAATTTGTGGTAGATTTTCCCACCATGTTTCTTAGTATAAGACGATTGTTTGTAAATTACAGAAACGAATGTTCATTCTTTTTGTTTTGTTATTTTTTGAGACTGCAATCGCTAAATATTTTTTGGAAAAGCCGTTGTTGACGCTCATCACCAGCAAGCGTTAGCATCTCGTATATTGACTCAAAACTGTCTCAATTATTCTCATGTAAAACTTTTACCCCTAACTTTGCGTTCGAGGTCTCGTGTTCAAGTATCTAGAAACAACGGCAGCCAAAGAGGAGAAATCGAAGAGTGGTCTCGATGGGACGCTACCCTACAGAGGTCGGCATTCTCGTCGAGAAAATACTCCAGAAGTCTGTTGGACGGTACCCGGAATAGACGTGCTCACGAAGATTCTGGATATAACACAAGCGATGGTGGTTTCGACGGTAAGCGTTGGTCCCAGGAAAACTCGCACGATAGTGGCGGTATCTATTCGCCCAAATGGTCGCCCATTTCGATTCAAACAGGCTTCAGTGGGAAACCATCACCATTCAAAACAACAACCACTAGCTTCAGTGCACCAACAGCAGGAACAGGTACAGCTGGTCATTCTAATGTGTCCTCTGTTCTCATCTGCAGGTGCAAATGGTCTTTCAGGTCTGCTCAGTGGTGGTGACATAATAGGTTCGAAACATTTTGCCATCGTTTGTTGAAGGTGCCAACAATAACGGTAACAGTACCACTTCGACACCTAACAAACGACCGGTGCAGAAAGTCATCGCTTCGCGAAATATATCCACATATCAAGCGGAACAGTCTACTAACCATCTGAAAGGGAACCATCATCTCTCGATGAGTGCCGCCTCGGTGGGATGTTCCCCAATGAGCAATGGTAAAATACCCATTCCTGATGGCACCCCGATCAAGATGACCGTGTCCAACAGCAGCTGTACGGATTACGCATACGAAATTTGTCTTTTGAATTGTATGATTGCAAACAAATGTTACAGACAAAATATACTTGAATCTAAAAGTCAAATTGTTCGATATTTATTTCGTCTAGAAGCTAAGCCCGCAATAGGGACATTTCACTTGGAAAGCATTCAGGTGGACTTGTTTCACGTAGGGAAACATTTCCGGACGAGTGTAGTACTCCATTGTACTCCATACATTCACTCCATATATTCACATTCTCATGTCGCTTCCTGTGAGTTTCTAGGGCAAATTTCTGCTCGATAGATAATCCACATGTGTCGCATACAAGTCGCGATGCTCGAGACGTTTGTGTTTGTCCAACTCTTTTAGTTTCGAATTCCATGTCACATTGGAAATTGCTTCCTTCTACAATGGGTTTTCTTTATTTTCAATAGATTTTACCAATGTGAAAATACTCACTCCAAATGTTTCTCCATATGAGCGTCGAATGTCTTTGGATAATATGCTTATATTTGTGCTTTGAACAATGCTGCGAAGCAGCTGGAAGATCGTCATAATTTCACCATAACCGATGTTTCGTTGATGCCGATGTTTAAAATGAAAAACATCTGTCATGGATGTCGATAATGAAGTTTACCCAAACAAATCTAGTACACAGAAATACGGCCGTAAATGAGGATAGCTTTTTCTTTGACGACGTATCGTATCCGACGAATGAATATACGGATACGGCCGTAAATGAGAATAAGGGTGATAGTCTGGAAGTTTCGATAATTCGTCAAAATCTAAAAGATTCCGGAGAAATTTGAAAGGCTGGTTATGCTGCTGTCAACGCTTCCGAAAGGTACATAAGCCATATCCTTAGGATAAAGACAGATTCTGATAAAATGTATCATTCTAAATAAATTCATCGGGAATTTTTTTATTTTAAATATTTTTTTATTCGAATTTTTGCCATTCAACTGTTCACGAATTCATCGGATGGTAAAACATTTTTTTTCGCTCTCGTCCAGTTAGTTGCTTCTATATCTACAACTTTAACGCCGACGTAGAATCTTCAAAGTCTGATCCTGGTGTCTTAAGACGCGTCCACAATACGCCATATGCCGCCTGGTACAGGCCGATCGGCATAATGTGGACGTACCTTTAGATCGAACATGAGAAAGCTGGACATCTCATGACATGATGACTCTCATTCAGACTGATTCAACTGCCATAATAATGGGAGTATGAATTAGAATTAGAATAAGGATTAGAATTTGATTTTTTTTATTGACATCGAACCATAACTAATGTAGTAACATAAAAATTATTCAATATTTTTTTTAAATCTGTAAATTCTTTATGAAATCCAAATAATTTGTAATTTGTATCTAAAGATTCTTGGTTGCAAAAAATCTATAAGATCTGTAAAAATACAGAATATTATGTAGCTATGGTAGCTCTATCGTACATACCTTTTCTTTAAACCATTTCACCTTGATCAAAGCCCTAGACCAAGATGGTGGAGTTAACAGGTGGCTCGTAATTTACACTATTTAGAAAAGACGTATGAGGAATGGCAAGACGAAAAGTTTGGATTTGTTTATGTTATTACTTACGTTGGTATGGTTACATTTGATTTCGTCGAAGGTATTTGAAGCAGTATAATAAATAAACAGTTGTCGTTGAAAATAGTAACCTAGTAACCTTTATGCATATGCTTCCGCCAGCTGGCTCGGCTAATGTGATATGATTTATTCAGGGAATGCTTTGATCGTGGTACCGCCACTGGCGCATAATTTGCAGCTTTGTTTTTTGCGCTGGTTCATAACGGCAATCAACCGTGCCGGCGAAACTGTAGTCAATGTTTAGTGCTGTTTGGATACCATCTATGTAAATAAGTTCAAACTTATTGGATACATCCGAACGGCAATTCTGACATTACGTTTTACCTTACACTTCACTTTCCTTGCCTTACACTTCCTGCTACTTGCCTAATTATGTTCTAGCTTTTAGTACATTATTATGTTTAATCACAATGAAACCGAAAATTGAAACTTAAAAAGTTTTCTTTACTTATTTTATTACTTATTTGTATCCGACGAGTCGCTGGGGAAATAATGATCTACTGTGTCAGAGCCCTGCTGTGACACAGTAAAAGCAAAATACTGTGGAGAACGCCCTGGCCCCCGATAGATTCCACTATAGACAGAGTATATTTCAAATACCTTTGGCCATTCTTCCCTTGGCACGATTGCCTTTGAATTGGAGTTACCCACGCGGTTTTACAGAGTTTGGGGCTGATTATTGATCCTGTCACTGTTCATTATCGGGCTTAGATTGGCAATATAGTTTCTCAATGATTTTATGTTTCCAATCATCAATCGAGGCTCTCTACAAGTTGAGTAAAGAATACGTACGTACTGATACACGTTCGAAGCAAAATATAGATGGGTATTTTTTTTTTTGATTTTTGATTAGGGTAAATGATGATGGTTTGTCCGATTTTGGGTGTGTTCACATAAGGGGCTGTTCACATAACACGTGGATAACTTAGGGGGGGGGGGGTTGTTACGGAAATGTCCACGCTTATCCACGGTGAGGGGGTATAGACAATATCCACGTGGACACGTTGAATGAATATTTGAAAAAAAAAATGTTCACATCTGTGGTTAACAATATATGGAAATTTCTGCATTCCGCATTTTCAATAAATTCATTCGTATTTATCGACAAAAATGATTAAGCTGTCTGATAGTGCTGAACATCTACATTTTTCATATAGTTGAACTTCTTTTCTGTAATGTGCATTCTGAGAATGTATTTTGTAGTGTATCTTTGAGGCAAGCGGATTGAGCCATAATCAGCTATCCCCAAAACTGGGGTTTCACCCGGAGAAAGTCATCTTTGTATCTGGTGAGATTCGAACGGAATTCTGCATGATGCATTATAAATTCCAGCAAGTTCAAGTACGCAACTAAACGAACCAAAATCAACGATTTATAATTAGTCAATATGATAGGTAAGCTGTTCCACCAGAATTATGCCAAATCCCATGTTTCTTTGACAGCCTGAAAAAAAATTCATGGAGTTTGACTGGGATGTGATACTCGGTGGGGTACCTATTTGGGCCGTACTCACCAGATATTGCATCTTCAGATGCCGTTGGAAAAAGGGCAAGAAAATCGGGATGGCATAAAAAGTATCCTGCACAGTTTTTTGACGAGAAAACAAAAGGTCTGTGGATCTTTCAAGAAGTTAAAACCACTCAAGTTTTTGTACTTCTCAGCGATCAGGAAAAGCTCGGTTGAAACGAAGTGTTAACATTAACTATCTTCGTTAATTTTATGAAGGAGTGATAATGTTAAATGGGGAGTAACATCTGGTTCTAAAGTTATGAGACACCGATACTTTGTTTTTTTTTTTTTTTTTTTGAAGGGTTACAAAACAATGAAAGTTACAAAGTTTATTTTATAAACGAAAATATCCATTGTATACCATTTTATCATTTGGACCGATATCTTTCGCATCTCTAAAAGCTAAAAAAAGAGTGGTGCTATAGTTATGAAACGAAGTGTAGAATTGTATATGTGTGTATCCTAAAAATTTTGCTTTTGTTTTTTCCCTAAAAATTGGCAAAAATATTTCGAATAACCCTACATATCCCAAAACTTACAAAGTTGTACAGAAAGATCATTGGTAGATTTTTGTAGTGCAGATGGATAAAGGGTGTGTCACATCAAATTGCATCACGGAAAAAACGCTGTAGAAATTCGCCCAGTAGACCGATCCTTTTGAAATTTTTAGACAGTACAATAAAAACTATTAGACAACTTTTGGCATTTTCTTTTTATTCATACTTCGAGCCCAAGCCCGTATGCTCGCACCTTCCTCTTTACCCCGTCCATAAGGTTCTGTACAACGTCAGGTTGTAGTTTTTTTTTAACAGAAATCCATTTTCTCTTGAAGTCCGCCTCCGATTTGACAACTTTTGGGTTCTTCCGGAGGGCCTGCTTCATAATCGCCCAATATTTCTCTATTGGGCGAAGCTCCGGCGCGTTGGGCGGGTTCATTTCTTTTGGCACGAAGGTGACCCCGTTGGCTTCGTACCACTCCAACACGTCCTTTGAATAGTGGCACGAAGCGAGATCCGGCCAGAAGATGGTCGGGCCCTCGTGCTGCTTCAATAGTGGTAGTAAGCGCTTCTGTAGGCACTCCTTAAGGTAAACCTGCCCGTTTACCGTGCCGGTCATCACGAAGGGGGCGCTCCGCTTTCCGCAAGAGCAGATCGCTTGCCACACCATGTACTTTTTGGCAAACTTGGACAGTTTCTGCTTGCGAATCTCCTCCGGAACACTGAATTTGTCCTTTGCGGAGAAGAACAACAGGCCCGGCGGCTGACGAAAGTCCGCTTTGACGTAGGTTTCGTCGTCCATTACCAGGCAATGCGGCTTCGTCAGCATTTCGGTGTACAGCTTCCGGGCTCGCGTCTTCCCCACCATGTTTTGCCTTTCGTCGCGGTTAGGAGCCTTCTGAACCTTGTATGTACGCAGGCCCTCCCGCTGCTTGGTCCGCTGGACGAATGAACTTGACAAATTCAGCTTATTGGCGACATCCCGGACCGAACTTCTCGGATCACGTCTAAACTGCTTAACTACGCGCTTGTGATCTTTTTCACTGACGGAGCATCCATTTTTGCCGTTCTTCACCTTCCGGTCGATGGTTAGGTTCTCGAAGTATCGTTTTAGTACTCTGCTGACCGTGGATTGGACGATTCCCAGCATCTTACCGATGTCCCGATGTGACAACTCCGGATTCTCGAAATGAGTGCACAGGATTAATTCACGACGCTCTTTTTCGTTCGACGACATTTTTCCAAATTTACGAAAAATTGACAGTGAAGCATGGCCAACGTGATCTATACACTCTTATCTGATTATAAGCGAAAGCTGAAGATATAATTCCTAAAAATTAAATTTCTACAGCGTTTTTTCCGTGATGCAATTTGATGTGACACACCCTTTAATTAGACGAGGATAGATTTTTTTTAAGTTAAGTGAACAGCATCAACTATTGGGGACAGATTATTTTGAGCGTTTATAAGATTGTATATTTGAAGTTAATTGTTCTATTCAGGCGCGAAACATTAAAAAAAACAAAACCGCCAGTGTTTCATAACTTTAGAACCAGATGGAAAAATCAGGAGTAGAACGAAGTATTTCGGAATCATTTGTTCTTGTTTTTGTGTCAAAACCACCGCAATTAATGGGTAATTGGGCACCAGTTAACGAAATCCGGACGGTCTTCAGGGACTAGGGACTTCACAGAACAAAACCCATTCGAGAACTTGTGAATTGAACTAAAAATGAGTTACGGATTAGAAACTGGTTGTAATTCATGCAAAATCGATTTAAATTTTGGAAAGGAGTGATAGTTTTCCATCTGGTTCTTTATTTATGAATCACTGGAATTTTTTGTTTTTTTTTAATCTTTAGCGCCTGAACAAAACAATAAAGTTCAAATGGCCTGTCTTACAAATGTTATTATATCCTACACAATATACTCCATTTCAGTCGGGAGCTTAAAGAACATTCCAGCTTACAAACTGAAACAGCTCAACCAGCTTACGTTGATTTATGACAGAAAATGTCCGAGACTAGATTCACTGGTGATGTTTCTAACTAAACAGTGATACAAATAACTTCAAAAATTGATTACAAACCGCTATTACTAATGAAGCTAACATTTTTATCAAGTAAAAACAGAGAATAGAAAATAAAAACTAATTTAAAATAAAATTTATACGCAACACAATTTTTCCCCGAACTTCGTTTCCAAGAAGAGAAGAAATGTCCACGTGGACAACAGAGGGAGGGGTAAAGAAAATGTCCACGCTTGTCCACGGAGGGGAAAGGGGGTGTCTAAAAACACGCTTTTTTTGTCCACGTGGCATGTGGACAGCATCTAACTGGTATATGAAAATCGATTTTTCTTCATGAAAATCACATGAGTTTGTTGGAAAGACCCAAGTATCTAGTGTCTAACAATACCATAAAGTGTTCAAATTATTCATATGATCATGTTTATGTTTTAACGATTTTCTTCAAAACGAAATTGTATTGTAAAATATTCGAATTCTCAAGTAGATGTTGCATTTCTCATTGTTCTGAGTTTACTGTCATCATTTTGATCCATTCATAACTTAACACTTTCCTCTCGAGACCCTTGGGCATTTTAAAGGTGAACAGCACTCAACACAGAGAAACTTTATTTCTGCTACGCGCGAAGGACACCATAAACCAACTGCAGAGTGCCAAGCGGCTGCCATAGTAACCATTTGGACAAACAAACATTGCATTGGACAAACCATGATTAGAATTGAGGTCGTTGAAATGCATTGATTACATGATTTAGATATAAAAATCGGATACGAATGATGTGCAAGCATGATGTTTACAATATTTGTAAGTGGTATACCAGAAAAGGTCTGAATACCTACCAAATAATCTTTTGGTGGTTCATAAAATGTTAGCTATTTGAGCGCTATTTGCTGCACTCTTCATCACCAATAAAAAGTGGACTTTACAAACCGTTAAAACATATGAATCCGTAAAAATATTCTACATAACATACAGTGACTCAAATCCGTAATCGTACTCCACCATGCAGATCTTATTTCCCTATATTTGAAAGTCGAAAACAAGCTTTCGGAATAATAGAGAGTTAATAGGTTTGCTATCTGTTTTCAGAATAATGGTTTTTATTTCTCTAAAAATGGCGAATGTATGTACTAATGTATGAAAATTGACTCAAAACCAAAATCGTACGCTGATTGAAATCTCTACTCGATTTCGAAGGCGTTGGTCAATATCCTAATTCCATAATTAGTATGGTATCCCTTGTTCATTGCATTTATCTTAAGCTGTCTCTAGCTTTATCTACGAATTTTTTGGTGTATTCGGTGTATTTATAAATTTAATGGTGTCTAAATTTCCTACACAGATAACTTCCTTCGTTTTTTACTGGGATTGATGTCGGGAGATTATGAAGGAATATCAATAACTTTTGAGTAATTGTAAGGTAACCATGTGCGAACTTTATATGTCTTGAGCTCTGGGTCATTAATCCTCGATTCCATCTCATTTTGTTGATACTTTGCTTCATATTTTGCTTCAGGATGTTCACGTAAACATTCTGATCCAATACAAACCAAATTGCTCATAAATGCACTCTCACACCATCCCTCCACCACCACCATGTTTAAACGTTGCTTTCAATTTTTTTTACGTTTAATTCATCGTTGGCTTCCGCCATACGAAACGATAACCCTCATCTATGGAAATAACATCTTACCAGTAAGATATTGATGTGTTTCATGCTGTTTGGAGTAATCAAATTGGAGTCACTGATTTTTTTTGCTGTGAAACGGTTTGTCCCTCTGTGCTCGGGCATTCAAGCTGCTCTTCCTAGGCACATTACAAAGTTTTTGTTTGCTCAATTTGGTTTTTATCGATGGTGTAATGGATCAGAATGTTTACTTGAACACCCTGAAGGAAAATATGAAGCAAAGTGCCAACAAAAGGTGAAGGAATCGAGGATTCAAGTTATGCCAAGACAATGACTCAGAGCTCAAAACATATAAAGTTCGTACATGGTTACATTGCAATTGCTCAAAAGTTATTGATATTCCTCCACAATCTTCCGACGTCAATCCCAGTAAAAAAAACTGAGGTAGTTATCTTTGTAAGAAATTTAGAAACCATAAAATTTCATAAAATAATGATTTATAATGATAATGATCGTCATCATCAGTTGACTCAGCTAACTTATTTTCGTCCTTCTTTCGAAGTGTGTTATATAATAACTCACCACCTTTGTCTGAACGGTACTTGAGTAATCTGCAGTCATATGACCTGAACTTGCGGCTTATTTCATTCACCGAAGAGGACGTCTACAGGAAGCTGAGCCGTCTCGAAGCCTCGAAGGGAGCCGGACCGGATAAGTTGCAACCTTCTTTCATCAAGGCATGCAGCTCCTCGTTGGCTTTGCCGTCTACTTTGCTTTTCAACCGTTCGCTGAGAGAAGGGCAGTTTCCCGTATTATGGAAAACTGCATCAATAATCCCTATTCATAAATCAGGTGACGTCCACGATGTGCAAAATTACAGAGGAATATCGATTCTGAGCTGCATGCCGAAAGTTTTTGAAAGTATGCTGCTGGATCTCATATACCCATCTGTCCGCCACATCATCGCAAACGAACAACATGGGTTTGTCAATAAACGGTCTACCACATCAAATCTCATGAGCTACGTTTCTCTGCTGATTGACAAAATTGAGAAAAGGAAGCAGGTTGACGCCATTTACGTGGACTTTTCGAAAGCTTTCGACCGCGTTCCTCACGCCCTTGCTGTGGAAAAACTGAAGCGATACGGGTTTCCACTTTGGCTAACCAATTGGATTAATTCGTATCTGACTGATCGTAGAGCACACGTACGGATTGGCTCGTCAGTTTCATCGCCCTTTTCTGTCACCTCTGGCGTGCCGCAGGGCAGTCACTTGGGTCCTCTGCTCTTCGTACTCTTTATTCACGATATTTGCGCTGTTCTCAAATCGCCTAAGTTGATGTATGCAGACGATCTGAAATTGTTTCGTGTAGTAACATCAAGGATGGACTGCTGTGCTCTTCAAATGGATGTAGATACTCTGCTGGGATGGTGCTCAATAAATGGCATGGAGGTGAATATTAGGAAATGTCATGCGATAACATTTTCGCGACTTTGCTCACCAATCACATTTGAATATACGATGGGGTCGACCGAAGTGGAAAGAGTTGCAGCCGTCAAAGACCTGGGTATCGTGCTCGACAACAAGCTAAAATTTACGCAGCATATTGCAACGGTCACCGCTAAGGCTTTCACCGTTCTTGGGCTCATTAGACGCCACACTCAGGCATTTAGAGATGTCTATTGCCTCAAAGCATTGTATGTGTCGCTCGTACGCAGTATATTGGAATACGGTGTTACTGTTTGGGCCCCATACCACGCTGTTCACATCGCTCGTCTGGAACGTGTGCAGAAAAGTTTTATCCGATATGCTCTTCGTCATCTCCCCTGGCGCAACGACCAACATCTGACCACGTATGAAGAACGCTGCGCACTGATTCACTTACCGACACTGCAGAAACGACGAGAATTTCTCCAGAGACTGCTGATTTTCGACCTTCTTAACAACAATCTTGACTGTGCTGAAGTTTTGGGCAAGCTTCGAATCAACGCTCCAGGTAGAACAACCAGACAATTTGTTTTCTTCCGGCAAGCAGCACATCGTACTCTATACGGACAGAATAATCCCTTGGATGTTTGTTGCCAACGGTTCAATGAAGTGTATCATTTGTTTGAATTCGATATGTCCAGAAATGTGTTTGTTATAAGGTTTCAATAATTGAATTTTAGTCTGTCCGACAATTTCTTGGCGAAGACTGAATAAATAAATAAATAAAATAATGATTTTAAAAACCACTTGATGAAAAAATTAATGAATATTCCTTCCGAATACACCAAAAAATTCGTAGATAAGGCTAAATACATCTTAATATAGTTACAATGAACAAGGGATACCACAATAATGATGTAATTCGGAAATTGGCCAACGCCTTCGAAATTGAGTAGAGATTTCAACCAGAGTACGATTATGGATTTAAGTCAATTTTCATACATTCGCCATTATTCTGAAAACAGATAGCAAACCTTTTAACTCTCATATGACACTATGATTCTATCTAAATAGAATGTTTTGAAAGCTAGTTTTCGATTTTCAAAAGAAGGGAAATGAGATCTGCATGGAGGGGTACGTTTACGGATTTGAGTCACTGTATATTAAAGCAGCGGGCGTAGTAGGCGTATCTGAAAGCTTTTGACAGCAAATTATTTGGAAAATCTGTATCTTTCGACGGTAAAAAATTTACGTTGATTCGCTTTGCTTTGAAAAAGTTGTTTTTTAGACACAATTTCCACATAAGAAATCCGGTGAGGTCAGATACTAACTGCTGTACTTACAACTGTTGTTTAGGTGAATCAGAGAACGCGTCCTGTTGGAACTTACGATCGAAAGTTAGAAGGTAATGAGAACAATTAAGGCAAACCTGGGACTCTCGGACTATGACTAACTAAGACACAACTCTAACCAAAGAGCTACCCGCAGAACCGTATGCGAGAAGGTTATCGTAATTTCCGTACATGCAAAATAACCAAACAGGGCGCTGGAGCAAAATCTGGTGACCAAAAGAAGCTCTCGAAAGTAGTACAACAAGGTTTTAAGGTGAAGGTGGAAGCTAGCCATTGTAGTAGTATAGGTAAACCCTCGTGTAAAAATGGGGTAATAGTGTTTGTGAGAGAAGCACACGTAAATAGATCAATTCACTTATCAGACTGTGTGGCGCTTCATTGACACGAGTCTTTGAATACATTTGAAAAAAAAACAAATAACTATTCAATACTAAAGTAAAATGTATGAACGATATGTTCCGATGAACAATTGCAAATATAAATATATATATAGAAGGTGCATTTGCATATGATTCTGATTATACGCGAGCGTAACATGAGCAAATTTATAACACATGCGAATTGGGGCTCTTTTGGTATTAACAAGTTCTTCCGCATAGTAACTCGATGTTGATAATTCCATAATATTTTCCTTCTTTGATCGTATTGTTTTCACGTATTCACGTTGGAAAGCCTTAACCCTTCTCTTCGTTGGCCGAGGCATTTAGATTGAATTTAATACTTTTCCGTTTACTGTTTTTGAAAGCATAGGCAGCCGTGGCAGTGGCGAGCTCTGCAATACAATTTTCTTACCCAATGTTAAAGTTGCTAAAACTTACATTATAGATACATTAAACGTAAAAATAATAATTGTATTGATTTCAACACAATTTTATTCTATTGATTTTCATGACATGGGACGCTATGACTCCGGAATAACATTTTATTGAGTGGTTTTTATAGCTGTTTCGATGATGTTGTTTGGCATCAGTGTCGAAAAAATAACGATGCTTCCACCAATACAAACAAAACCATTGCTGAAGATTGAAAAACGAAAATTTAACTTTCAGAGCACTTGCTCGAGTTTTCCGACGTTCTTCACTATACGGTGCGAAAGCAGATGAAAATTTAATATCTTGGGAGTAATCGATTAAAGTTTGGTTGATATTACTTGATGGGAAGTGTGCAAAAACGATCATTTTCTTCACACTGTTTCGCAAAATTATTGATTTTCTGGCGAGGGGTGAGGAAGGGAGATGAAAGAAATGAGCGCCATTGTAGCAGCCATTTGTGTGTGTAGCAGCTTCCACCTTCACCTTAACGAAGTACGAAGGATGCATGCTGATGGATGACGAAACGAACGTGAAAATGGATTTTTGATAGCTCCCAGGCGAGGAGTTCTATGAAGCCACTGTCATAGGAGTAGTCCCCAGTAAATTTGAGTTCGTTTTTGATGAAGATCGTTTGCCATGAAGATCTTGATTTGGTAAGGGATTTGCAACTATGGACAAAAAACCAAGGTTCTCATCACAAACAATACAATGGACTAGAAATGTATGGGAAAGATTCCCTCAATCCTCCCAATTGCACCTTGTTCCGCCCAATCGAAAGTGGAAATTGACGAAGAGTGCAAGAGTGACTGGAGATGATTGATAAGTCAGGGAGACAAATAAAACACGTTCGATTTTCCATAAAATAATTTATTATTAAAATAGTATCATTGCTCGCTGGCTCATCGACCAAAAAATCGACGGAATATGCTATGTTGGAGAAGATAAAAGCAAATTCAAAGTTATTGCTCGCTAATTATTCCACATTAAACAGTAGGACAAGCTAAAGTTTGTTATTCAATAACGGATAAATGGGTACTGTAACAGGCAACATTCTCTGTGTGTTTTGCGATGTCTAATTTTATGTATTGTTAGCATTCAAACACACGGTAAACGAAATACTAACACATAACTTCCACTGGAAATCCATGCCGAAACAGTTAAGTCCCAATGACAGGGGTCTCGAGTTAGATGTGAACAATTCGGTTATACTTAATTTTACGGAATAGGAACAATACTGTTAATTATACTCCAAATAAGGTACGTTGCCGCTGAAAAGTGAGAAGAAAGGTACGAAGGTAAGAAGGTATAGGTACAATAAGAACTGAAGTGATCTGACAGACTCACCTCACCCGAATATCCCGATGAAGAAGGCCACAATCGTCGCCAGAATACCTGAGTTAATGGAATACGACACAAGAGCGCCCGCGCCGTTTTTGCTGTCATCTGTCATTGTGAGAAGTCGAACAGAATTGGGAAATTAAAGGGTGTGTCACATCGAATTGCATCACGGAAAAACGCTGTAGAAATTCGCCCAGTAGACCGATCCTTTTGAAAATTTTAGACAGTAAAATAAAAACTATTAAACAACTTTTGGCATTTTCTTTTTATTCATACTTCGAGCCTAAGCCCGTATGCTCGCACCTTCCTCTTTACCCCGTCCATAAGGTTCTGTACAACGTCAGGTTGTAGTTTTTTTTGAACAGAAATCCATTTTCTCTTGAAGTCCGCCTCCGATTTGACAACTTTTGGGTTCTTCCGGAGGGCCTGCTTCATAATCGCCCAATATTTCTCTATTGGGCGAAGCTCCGGCGCGTTGAGCGGGTTCATTTCCTTTGGCACGGAGGTGACCCCGTTGGCTTCGTACCACTCCAACACGTCCTTTGAATAGTGGCACAAAGCGAGATCCGGCCAGAAGATGGTCGGGCCCTCGTGCTGCTTCAATAGTGGTAGTAAGCGCTTCTGTAGGAACTCCTTAAGGTAAACCTGCCTGTTTACCGTGCCGGTCATCACGAAGGGGGCGCTCCGTTTTCCGCAAGAGCAGATCGCTTGCCACACCATGTACTTTTTGGCAAACTTGGAGAGTTTCTGCTTGCGAATCTCCTCCGGAACGCTGAATTTGTCCTCTGCGGAGAAGAACAACAGGCCCGGCAGCTGACGAAAGTCCGCTTTGACGTAGGTTTCGTCGTCCATTACCAGGCAATGCGGCTTCGTCAGCATTTCGGTGTACAGCTTCCGGGCTCGCGTCTTCCCCACCATGTTTTGCCTTTCGTCGCGGTTAGGAGCCTTCTGAACCTTGTATGTACGCAGGCCCTCCCGCTGCTCGGTCCGCTGGACGAATGAACTTGACAAATTCAGCTTATTGGCTACATCCCGGATCGAACTTCTCGGATCACGTCTAAACTGCTTAACTACGCGCTTGTGATCTTTTTCACTGACGAAACATCCATTTTAGCCGATCTTCACCTTCCGGTCGATGGTTAGGTTCTCGAAGTATCGTTTTAGTACTTTGCTGACCGTGGATTGGACGATTCCCAGCATCTTACCGATGTCCCGATGTGACAACTCCGGATTCTCGAAATGAGTGCACAGGATTAATGAAATGAGTGCACAGGAATTAACGCTCTTTTTCGTTCGACGACATTTTTCCAAATTTACGAAAAATTGACAGTGAAGCATGGCCAACGTGATCTATACACTCTTATCTGATTATAAGCGAAAGCTGTAGATATAATTCCTAAAAATTAAATTTCTACAGCGTTTTTTCCGTGATGCAATCTGATGTGACACACCCTTTAAAAGGCTGGCTGGTACAGTTAATGACCGGACCGGACTGACTTCATACGAATGATTCAATTATGACGGTATGATGCAATTTTTCGACACATTGACCGAATTCAAACCTAATCACCATGCTTGATTGTTCCCAAATCCCAAATGCGAGCTGTCAATCAGAACGTGAAACAGGTACCAATGTTAACGTGACAAAATGAGGGATGTTCTCCATTACCAAGTGAACGGAAAGCACACACATGCGTTTCTTTTTTTTTTCTCAATGGGTTACCAATTTGAAGTTTATTACAGTTTATCATGCTTGCACTTTGAGGCCCGTTCTGTAGAACCTATTTTACTACTTTTAGAAAATCTAAAACAACATCTTACTCTACCTAGCAATTCGAGAAAACAGTTCCTAAAAATACAATCAAATGGGCTATCACCAACACCAACGGGTGGTTGGAGGAATAGGCACGGTAGTTTTTGAAAATTTTCGGCTCTGCAGTGCCATAATCTAAATTACTAAAATGCACAAATAATAGCTCCTAGGTTTAAACAACACTGTAACTACAAAACAAAAAAAATGCTCTCATACACAGGTATACTATTCGACAAGCTATATACGTATAACAAAGTGATTGTTTGAAAGGTTGGGAAACTTCCTGAGTAACTTTACTTTAAAAACGAACCTAGTGTATATTAAAAATGCTCTAAAAGAAAGTATGCTACGTCTCGATTAAAAGAAAAACATGTTTCTGCAATAAATATGCGCTTAAAAGTCAATAACATAGATGTAATCTTCTAAAATCTTACAGATAAACGCCATTGCAGCCTTTTCTGCGCTAACAACCAAAAATCTACTATCTATCGTTCTCGTTGGTGGTGGAAATGTTTGATTGTGGGTGTGCACACATAAGATGGCGACAGTGTGCGGGGGGGCACATGCGAGAGCGGAACGTTTGTCTTTTGTTGTTGTGGGGTGAACGTGCCAACACGTGCTTTTCATGCAAATTTTAATGATTTCCTCCGAAAAAAAAAGTGTGCATGATTCCCAGTTTTCGTTTTTGGTTTGCTGTTCCCGAACACATACACATACATACGCACACACTTCACAGGAACTGTCATGATCGAGCAAAATGGCCGAACACACGAATAAACAACAAAATGGTGCGCTAAGCTGTTTGGCTGCGCTGTTCCGAGTTGTGTTTTGCTGTTGACAACGCGAGCAATGAGCAAACAACTGTTGTTGGTGTAGATGATGATGATCTTGAACATTGTCGGGGTATTCTGGGCTTTTTTGTGCGTCTCTCTATTGATTCGAACCTGTTGTTATCCGATCGGCGTATTTATTCAGCAGATCCATAACGGCACCGTTCGACCAACCGAACCCGGTTTGAACTTCGTATTCGCCACCACCACCATGGCCGCCAAGTTCCTCAGCGTTGTACTGAAATAGGAAATACGATGAAAGTTAATAACCAGATTATTTTCAGTTGCTATTGCAGAAATACGATATCTTCCCCTCGAGTCTGTGTCGTGGCGAGAGGCAAAGTGTGGCGAAGCGAAAAGAGAAAACGTATACCTGTGTGTTATATTAATTTTGTGCCAATGAATTTTAGTTGCTCACCATACAGTATACAGTGATACAAACTCCAATTCGCTGGCCTAGAATAGCACTTCGGTCACTGTTCCTGTTGTAAGAGACGACTAATCGGGTGATAACGTACGATGTTCGTCTAGGCTTACACTCTGTCCAACTTCTATAAGACCACCCTGATTCTATTTCGTTGCAACACAAACAATTAGAATTTCAACAAGATACATTCATACATTGGTGAATGCTTTGAATAAAGTATATTTAACATCAATTTCGTTCAAAAGAGTTGTTTGTTTATTTATTGTGCTAATACGAGGGTCACTATTTATATTTCGGGAATTGGCAACACTGATGTCATGTGAGTCCATCTGACGGTTCCATCGTAAAGTTTGACATTTTTGGACGATATACGTACTCAGAGCATTTTGTCATACGGACGCTATTTGTTTATTTTATATTTAGTTGAAAGTTTGGTCTCGGCAAAAAAATGGAACTGAATCGTGAACATTTTCGTGCGATGATTTTTTACGACTTTCGACGTGGATTATCACAACAAGAGTGCGTCAATCAACTTAATTTGACTTTTGGCGATGAAGCTCCATCAAAAACCACTGTGTATCGCTGGTATAGTGAATTCAATCGTGGTTGTAGTTCGCTGTCCGACGAGTTTCGTGAAGGTCGTCCAAAATCGACTGTAGTGCCAGAAAACATCGATGCTGTGCACGAAATGATTAAGCAAGATCGTCATGTAACCTATTGTGAGATTGAGGCATCCCTAAGCATTAGTTCCACCAGCATATATGTGATTTTACATGAACACTTAGTTGTGCGAAAATTATGTTCACGTTGGATCCCACATAATTTGACAATCGCTCAAAAAAAAAAAAAAAGGCTCGTGTCGATTGGAATAAATGTTTTGAAAATTGGTTTAATCGCATGCAAAAGTGTATCGATCATCGTGGCGAGTACTTTGAAAAACAATAATAATATATTCGCAGCTTAACTATTTGTTTTTGTTCCTATTCCCGAAATATAAATAGTGATCCTCGTATATGATAATTTCAGCTGTCCAGTTTCTATAAGACTACTTCACACCATTCTATAAGACCACAGACCACCCTCAGTGTAGATTCTGTGTACAAAGATTCCCCCTAAGATTTTCAACAGGATTCAAGTCTGGAGAGCGAACCGACCAGTCAAAAAAATTAAGTTTGGTTCCTTAACCCATTGCTTAGTTTACTTGCTGGTATGAATAGTAGCATTGTTTTGCTGGAATGTGAATTTTTTGTGACGATATGTGACGATTGCAGAACATGTATGAATGATATGAAAGCTATCTTGAGCATTCCGGTTACGCAGAATTCCGCCCAAACCATGCTCGAGTCTCCACCAAAATTCCTGGTTGAAAAATACTGTTCCATCTTCCGTAAATAACGTCAGTACCCGTTGAAACCATGAGAACTATCCAAATTGAACTTTTTTCGTCAGTGAAGATAACCTATACATTGAAGAACTTTTCGTTATGGTATTTCGTATATAGCAAAATGTATTCTTTTGGAAACATTCTTTGTCACAACATACCAAGTCCCACTGTCGGTTCATGTGAGCTTTGGCAAAACTCAGACATCTTCCGATGTGAGATGGTGTAAGATGAGGAGTTTTAACCTTTTAAGCCCGAGGATTTTTTACCGAAATTTGACGAATCGTCACCCGAGCTACTAAACTAGTAGTTGAAATATTGCTTTATTTGCACATGCGGTTTGAGGATTTTTGAGGAACCTGTTCTAGCTATTTCCCGCTTATCCCGGTCAGAGAGCTTCGATTTACGTGGAGCTCTCTCCTTTTTAACGTATCGTTGAGGATTCGCCAAATAATTGAGCACTACTTGATGGGATCATCCAATCCGACGAGAAATTTCTCTGATACCAACATTTTCTTGGTGAAATGCATCGATTTGTCTTTCTTCTCTGTCCGTGAGGACTTTTCCCTTCGGCATTTGCCAGATTAATTGATCAAAACAACTAAAACAACAAAAAGTCACAGGAGGGTTGTGTCCGAGACACGACCGCATAGTTGACGTAGGATTCCGTTAGGCTATCTGTTGATTTTAGATATGTTTGAAGAATTACATCGTTAAACTCTTTGATAATGATTTGATAGCCCTGGACAGGGCCGTTTTGTTTGGTTTTTGGGTATTGTTTGTTCACTCCACCAGTGTCTACCGAGTGACGATGACAAAAGGATGGTGAACAGTCGTTGGATGGTGCGTATCAGATAATAGATACCGGAGTGGAACGAGATATGATGAAAATCGCCCTCTGTGATTCAGACGAGATGCATCCTGTGTTGTGTATGGATGAAATGAAGAAAAAAAAAACTCACCAATGTAATATAAGATAGTTAACAATACCGAGCACAATTATCAATTTTTCTCATCAGTAGAAACATGTTACTTTAATATAGAGAAAACATGTTTGAAATGGAAAAGGTAATTTTCTTTTATAATTTTTTTTTTACTTTCTGAGTGTTTATTCAATCCAATGCGAATTTTTAATTGGATTAACAACACCTTATACTATATGTAGATCATATAGGAAATCACTTTTTCTAATATTTCTTCACTTTTCCAATTTTTCTCGCCGTATAAACTTTCCTTGGGTGAAAATGAACACAACAAAACAGACAGCTTAAAACGAACGACCCGTTATCGAGCGGGAACACATCTTGATTTTCATTTATGAAAATTGAAATAAATCGTTTCATATATTAAGCCATTTTCAACACAACTGCTACCATATACAATTTTACACTTATACTTGTGCCAAATTTTTCACAAAACACGATCGGTAATTGATATGAAATTTCACGAAGCAACCAACATTAAAGTTCCAAATTTATATTTTATGTGCTAGAATTAATCGTATCACTCACCTTACTTGCAATATAAAAAAGCCCCGACTTACATATATTTGCAATGTTGATTTCCCCAGGGCAGCTTGGTTTTAATGTCTCTGTTAGGGAACACATTTCGATGGGAACAAAAGCTCCCCTTACTTTGATGTATTTGCAATGCCGATTTCCCCAAGGCAGATTGGCTCTGATGTTTCTGTAAGGGAACACATTTCGGTGAGAGCAAAAGCTCCCCTACTTTTATGTATTTGCAATGTTGATTTCCACCAGGCAGCTTGGTTTTGAAGTCTCTGTTAGAGACCCGCCGTATGTGTCGTCAATTTTGACCAATCAGAAGAGGGTATTTCCGTTAAGATAGGGGTTGAGATTTTTCAATTGTTCGGTAGTTAGTTTCATGACATATATTATTTTCTTCAACATAAAAAATTGTTATGGAGTGCCGAAATCGATTGACGCAAAAATTTCATAAATCCATCATGAAATGACTGAGCAATAAACGTTTGAAATTGAACAATTTTCACGATGTGCTCGATTTTCGATTTTCAATTTGTACCCCAATATGTTCCCGAAAGACGTAATCCTACGTCAAAAAATGTAACTGGTCTTATAGAATCTTGACAGTTCAAAATACGAAAATATTCGTTTACGCTCAGCGCTTGCACACACACATATGAAAATCATGGAGTGTATGGTACTCACCAATACCTACACACTAGAATATAAATTGAAGCATTGTTTGTTTACAATGACACAAAGCAGCACCTGGTCTTATAGAAGTTGGACAGAGTGTATGAACTAGGTACCAGGCTCGGATATCACATTCCTGTCTTACGCTGACCGGCTCTGAAGACGGTTTCCATGAGGGGCCGTGTCAACTCTTGCACTGCTTGCAAAGATAAACTTGGGATCACTAAAAGTGACTATGTACAACGAGTGGAGATAGCGCCTCGTAAGGAGGACTCAAATACAACAACATGGGGCCGCGTGCAACAACGAATGAAAACAAACACAATAGGAAGAACTGAGTGCAGGCCTTGCAAACTATTCGTGGCTGGTAGCCGATCAACGAAAGAATATGCAGACTGAGGATGCGAGACCAATTCTTCAACATCAGCATTATAAAGATAAAGAAGAATTCTACGCGCAGCTAGAGTGTGAATGCGATCGCTGTCCAAAACACGAGACTTAAACGTTCAGGTTGGCCAAGAGGAGGAATTCAGACCAGTATTCGTAAATCGCAGAAGTTCTTCAAGAAACTAAGCGCTTCGCACAAAGGTTTTGTGTTGCGGGCCGAAATGTGCCGAAAATGAACAAGGAAGCAGGCATCTTGACGAACGAACGCGAGGTGATCGAACGGTGGAGGCAGCACTACGATGAAATTAGTTTGACGATTCCACCGATATTAGCGGAAAAAAGTTTTTATGATGATCACGCGAACCGTATTCTAGGAAGATGAATCTCTCACAATCAAGGATTGTTTTCACAAATTATTCGTAGTTGTCACCGACTCTAGAACTTTACAAGATTTGTAACAAGCTCATTCAGTGAGAACAGAATTCCATGCACGGAAGAATATGCATGGATATGGAACTGAGGTGCATAAATTTTGACAGGAGAAAATTTGTCCCTCGCTTCTTTGCTAAAAAAGATCATTTATTTTATTTATTTTAGTTTATTTATTTTATTTATTTTTTTATTTATTTAATTTGTATTATGTAACTTGAGACTTCGGTCTCATTTAAATGCTACAATGATTTGTATACAGAACAGTGCGTCACTAATATAACTTTTATGATTTCAATTTGACTAATTCTACTAATTTAACGGTTAAAGTGCTCTAAACATTTCTTCTTAAATGCAAATTTCGAATTCATTAGAGTAAGATTATTGGGTAATGAGTTCCAATGTGAAACACCTCTCACGAAGAATGAATTGCCGTATTTGGAAGTGGAGTGTCGAGGGATAACATATTTCCTTGCGCGCGCGGTTCTCAAAATATTTAATTTTTCGTGTAAATAGCCAGGATGGCTTGTTCTCGCAAGATCAAATAAGAATAAGCAACATCTCAGGCGCAAACTTTATAAATGGGCAATTAAGCAGACGATACTGTAAATGAGAAACCCTGGAAAATCTATTCAAGTTGAATACATATCGTACACATGCATTCAATGCTATTTGTAATCTCGATTGAGCGTACATTGATGATTCGGAAAGCAGGAAATCACAAGCGATGAAATGAGGTAATACAAGACTTTTGAAAAGCTTGAGTTTCATATCCGCACTGAGGAAAGATGTAGTAGCATACAATGTACGAAGACCAGCATACACTTTCCCACATTGTTTGAATATATATTTATCAAAACTAAAGTTGACGGCGCCAGTGGTTGTATGGTTAGCGTAACAGCCTCACAATCCGATCGGCCTGGGTTCAATCCCAGCTGGCGTCGTTGGGATTTTCTGAGGCGAAAAATCTCTGGTTACGTCTTCCTTCGGAGCGGAAGTAAAAGAAGTTGGCCCGGCTCATGAGTTGTTGAGTCTGATAGGTAGGAACAGGTGGAGTCGCCTCCCTGATGTCGGTGATTGGCACTTAAGTGGCGGAAATAGGCCGACGAAAAATAAGCGAAGATAAAAAAAAAAAAAAAAAAAACTAAAGTTGGATTGAATAGTGATGCCAAGGCTGACACCATCTTCAACAAATTCTATTGTTGAGTTGTTAAACTGCAACGTCGGTTTTAGTATGATGTTGTTTTGAGAGTTGTTTATGAATAAAGCATTGGTTTTATTAAAATTCAACACAAGCTTATTCATGTTCGACCATGCATATATTCTGGCTAAATCATCGTTGATTTTCTTTGAAACCATTGTTGCCGAATTATCCTGACAATCATAGTAAATTTGCACATCGTCCGCAAAGATGTGAATTTTGCAAAATTTCAACACTTGAGGAAGATCGTTAATATATAAGGAGAACAATATTGGTCCTAGAATTGAGCCCTGAGGTACTCCAGAGCATATAGGAAGGAATCTAGAAAAATCTCCATGACATAAAACTGTCTGGGTTCGATCTGTTAAATATGATTGAATAAGTGTGGTTGAATGGTTAGAAAAATTGAAGTTTTGAGCCAATTTTTTGCAAAGCATTTCGTGGGAAATTGTATCGAAGGCTTTAGAAAAATCCAGAAGTAATAGAACAACTGGTCGTCCCTTATCCAAGACCATCCCAATGTCATCAAATACCTTCAGCATAGCAGTTTTTGTACTGTGTTTAGGACGATATCCGGATTGAATTGAACTTAACAGATTATTTTGATTTATATAAGTGCAGATTTGGTTTTTGACAATCCGTTCGAATACCTTAGATAACGCACAAAGTATACTTATTGGACGTAAGTTCTGAATACTGTCCAAATTAGCTTT
The DNA here is from genome assembly GCF_029784135.1 of Toxorhynchites rutilus septentrionalis. NCBI lineage: Eukaryota > Metazoa > Arthropoda > Insecta > Diptera > Culicidae > Toxorhynchites > Toxorhynchites rutilus. The sequence goes on from NC_073745.1 coordinate 63,336,028, forward strand.
CTTTTTGATCTTTTTGACTTCTTCCAACCCTCGGGAAAAATGCTTGTTGTTATGATGCAGTTGAATAAGTGGGTTATGGGTTTAATCACAAGTGGATTGATTGCCTTCAGAAATTTGATTGGAAGAGAATCAAGACCTGTTGCATTAGATTTCATGTGGAATAGTTCAATTACGACATCAATTTCGCTCATTAAATTGAAATAAAATGAATTTCGTGCAATAAAAGCTTGATTGTTGTCATTTTGAACAAAACTTGATCTTTCAGAAAAATTGCTAACGAAAACTTCATTTATTTCATTTGAATCAAATGACACAGGAGGTGATTTCTTAGATTCACCTAGCCCTAAGGTTTTCAATCTCTTCCATAATTGTTTAGAAGGAACATTGGTGTCAATCCGGCTACCATAAAACGTTTCCTTCGCCTGACGAATAAGCAGAGTCACTTTGTTCCGAAGTGTTTTGAATACTTTATGATCATTAGGATTTTTGCTATTTTTCCATTTTTTGTAAGCCAGATCACGATCAATGATGGATCTACAGATGCGATCATTAAACCAAGGGTTTTTAGCTTGATCCGGTATGAGTGTTCGAATAGGTACAAAATTATCGTGCAAGTATTTTATATTTGAGTTGAAAAACTTAAGCAATACATTAGGATCATTTGATCGATAAAAACTTAACCAATCAAAAGATTGAAAGACTTGAAAAATACCATCTACATCCATTGAATAATAGTCTCGATATTCAACTTGTCTTGGAGTTGGTAATATTTCAAAATCAAGTGATGCGAAAATTAAGTCGTGATTTGAGAAAACAGGCACGTCGATTTGATTGAAGCGAAGCAAACGGGAATAACAGTTAGCCAACATAAGATCCAATTGGGAGGCGCCATTTTTATGGAAAAATGTTGGTTCGCAACCTAAACTCAACATCTTGTGGATAGACAGGATAGATTCATGCCTCGTTTTTTGCAATAAAACGTATCTGCCACATCATTGTGGTAAATATTTGTAATGGAACGAACTGCAATCTTTGTGTCTAAGGAATATTACATAGTTGTTTGTGAAGTCCTGTTCAATTTTGTGATACATTATAACCAGCTGGAAGCGTAATTGATAGTGCAAAACATAAGTATAAGCTGCTACATCAACTGATATTTATTTTCAGCATTATCCCTAAAACAGCAGCAAGTAGGATTACCGCAAGCTGCTGTTGACTGAATTTCGTTTTTTTTTGGTTGTGTTATTGTGTTGGTATTTTGCTACGCTCGTGCTTAGGCCAATGGATGAATGTGGTGTATGTAAGGATGGTATTGTGATCAGCGATGATCCGGTTTCTTGTGTTGGAAATTGTGGCGCTCGTATGCACAGGCGCTGCACGAATCTAACTAAAGCAGCTGTAAAGCTGATCAATGATAATGTAAATATACTGTTTAAGTGTAATGAGTGTTTATCTGCTAGCAAAAGTGAGCCACATGATTTGGTTGTTGATATTTCATTGTTGAAAGAGGAAATGAAAAAGCTCAATTTCATATCTGAGACAATAACCAATATTCGTGATACGGTTGCTTTGCAGATAAACAGTGCATTGGAAAAAGCTAAACATGTTTTGGAAACGAGCCTTAATACTGCTCTTCAAGAACATATGAATAAGCTTGAGAGCAGTGTGGCTAGAATTGTGGAAAAAAATATATTGAACAAAAAACATGAAATTGAAAGTCAAAATATAGTTGCAATGAACAGGAAAAGAATTGTTGAAAGGGATACGCGATCGGAATCTGATTTTAATCCTAGAAGGAAAATAAAGATTATGTCGAATAGTAATGATAAACCAATTCTCATTGAAACCAAAAATGACGAGGTTTTTCATACTACTGACACATTATCTTTCGCGAACGTTGTTTCGAGAAATCCCAAGATATCAGAAAAACGTAAGGCTGGTTCTGTTATTGTTGTTAAACCGGTAGAGTCGATTCAAAGTAACGATAGTACCCGAAATGAAATAAAGAAAAAACTCGATCCAAAAATACATAATGTCCGCAGCTTTCGAAACGGGAAAGAAGGCTCGATTATTATAGAGTGTGCAACAGTAGAAAAATGTAGTTCGATAAAATCCGATATTGAAAGCAAATTAGGTGAAAAATATAAAGCTGTTGTCCCGAAACCATTAAAACCAAAAGTGAAAATTTTGGGAATGTCTGATCGGTATTCCTCTGTTGTTTTTATAGACTTGTTGAAAAGTCAAAATGAAAACATCGGGATAGGTGACGTTAATGTGGTTGTTATCTATGAGAATCCACGCTTCAAGTACAATAAATATAACGTAGTGCTTGAAGTTGACAGTAAGTCTTTCAAAAATTTAATAAGCGCTGAAAAAGTCAACATAGGATGGGATCGGTGTCCCGTAGTAGAAACATTCAATGTTATTAGGTGCTTCAAATGTGGAGAGTTCGGCCATATAAGTAAAAATTGTCTAAATGATGAAAAATGTTCTAAATGTAGTAAGCAACATTCCACATCTGAATGTTCATCGATATCGACCGAATGCGTTAACTGCCGAAAAATGAATAAAGAACGTAAGCTAAATTTGGACGTCGGTCATCCAGCATATAGTACAGACTGCCCAGTTTATAGAAACATTATAGAAAAGAGGAAATCTATCATTCGGTACGAACAATAGCAAACAACGACAAGTGCTCGAAGTAAAAACTCTAATATAATGTATTTCAATATTGCTGGGTTGCCTACACACTTCAGTGAATTGAAACTAATTGTAGATAACGAACGTCCATCGTTGGTATTTCTCACAGAAACTCATATAGTAGATGCGGAAGCTTTCGACCAATACTATATTTTGGGTTATAGAGCTGTTTTTTGCTTGTCGCACTCCAAACATACTGGAGGGGTTGCTATGTATATCCAGGAATCAATATGTTTCAACATTCGGTTCAACGAAGCGATTGATAACAATTGGTTTTTGGGTATAGTTATCGAGAGAGGCATTCAGATTGGAAATTACGGACTATTATACCACTCTCCCAGTTCTAGTGACCAGCGTTTTATTGAACTTTTAGATAACTGGTTAGAGCATTTTTAAAATTTCAGTGGAATTAATATTATCGCTGGTGATTTCAATATTGATTTGTTTGATGACCTGAACTCCTCCCAATTGAAGTGCCTGATGAATTATTTCGGATTAAAACAAACGGTTTTTGAAGCTACACGAATTACCCAGTACAGCAAAACACTGATTGATCATGTTTATACAAATTTCGACACGGTTCAATCATTTACAATCATTTACAAAGTGCTGGAAGAATTATTCGAAGGAAGCTCTGTGTGCTCTTGTAACTAGAAGCTTGGATTCTTATCCGGTATCGGGTGATTTAGAAACCAGGGCATCTTTTCTTACAGATTCTCTGCGAACATGTACTAAAAAACTAGTCAAACTTAAGTTGGTCGAGACTGAAAACACGAGCTTTTGGTATTGTCTTGACTTAGTGCGAATGAAACGAACGAGGGATATGTTACAAAAAGTTTCGTAGAACTAATAGTGCTATCGATTGGCGTTATTATACAGTTGCTCGCAATAATTATTCGAGATCGTTGAAAAAAGCCAGAACAGATCATATCCAGAGAAAGATCGATCAGAACAAAAATAATAGCAAACAGTTGTGGAAAATTTTAAAAAGGTTGATGAAATCTAAAAACAGTTGCCCGCGAGAATTCAGTTATAACATCAGAAAACCTAATAGCCAATAAGTTCAATTCATATTTCGTTGACAGTGTTTCACTTATTAATGAAAGTATCGATTTGGTAAGTGAACCTGACGAAATAGTACAGCCGACGGCCAGTGGATGTAAACTGGATTGTTTTCACCCAATAACTTTTGCGGACCTTAAAAGAATTTGGTTTTGCACTAGAAAAGTCGGCTGGTATTGATGACGTCAATGCAAAAGTTGTTTAAGATTGCTTTCATGTTATTGGACATTCCCTGCTGGACCTGATAAATGATTCATTAAGAACTGGGCACGTGCCCAAAGTTTGGAAAGAATCGTTAGTGGTTCCAATACAAAAAATTGCTGGGACGATTAAATCCGAAGAGTTTCGTCCTATCAATATGTTGCACACTATAGAAAAACTGCTAGAATTAATCGATAAAGGCCAGCTGGTGAACTATTTGAATAATAACTCATTACTAGCACCAGAGCAATCGGGATATCGGGAATCACATTCCTGTGAAACCGCCTTGAATTTGGTGTTAGCTAAGTGGAAGGAATATATCGAGAACAAAGAAGCGGTCATTGCAGTGTTTTTGGATTTGAAACGCGCATTTGAAACTATTTCCAGGCCCTTGTTGTTACAGACTCTGCGGCGCTTTGGTTTAGAGGGTTCGGCATTCAAATGGTTTGAAAGTTATTTGAGTAATCGAATACAGAGAACTGTTTTTGCTAATTCTGTTTCTGAACCAATAGCTAGTACGTTCGGTGTTCCACAAGGAAGCGTGTTGGGGCCTATTTTATTCATAATGTACATAAATGACATGAAACGAGTCTTACGTTTTTGCGATATAAATTTATTTGCGGACGATACAGTTCTGTTCATAGCAGCTAGAAAATTAGAATCCGCAGCATTGCACTTAAATGGAGATTTGCATTGTCTTAGTAGTTGGTTGAATTATAAGCAGTTAAAATTAAATGTTGGAAAAACCAAGTACATGGTATTTTCTTCGAGATATTATAACACCGAGTGTTTGGTAGAGATAAATGGTGAGACACTTGATCGCGTTAGAGAGATAAAGTATCTTGGTGTTACTATAGATGACAAACTGCTTTTTAAGTCTCACATAGATAATGTCATCGAAAAAATTGCAAAAAAATACGGTATCATGTGCCGTTTAAGAAATGAGTTGACAATTTCGAGTAAAATTCAATTATATAAATCAATAATATCGCCACACATAGACTTTTGTTCATCCATTCTTTTTCTTGCTAACGAAACACAAATGTTGAGGCTACAACGTTTACAAAATAAAGTAATGCGCTTAATTTTGCGTTGTAATAGATTCACTTCCTCAGCTTTCATGCTAAACACGCTTCAATGGCTATCTGTGAAGCAAAGGATTGTATATTTAACTATGGTGTTCGTTTTCAAAATTATAAATGGATTGCTGCCTCGATATTTGTGTGATCGAATTGAAAGAGGAAGTGATATTCATAGATATAATACCAGAAATGCAGACGAAGCACGAACGCCTAACTTCTTAAGTAAAGTGTCACAGAACTCCCTATTTTTAAAGGTGTAACTTATTTCAATTCGATGCCTAGGCACATTAAAAGAGCAACCACATTAGTGGATTTTAAACGACATTGTATTTCACATATCAAAAATGTAATATAAATGGTTAAATTTTAATGAACGAAGTTGTTTTCAACGAATTGTGTTTGTGTATGTGTATGAAAGAATGAACTGCCATCTTCGTCCAAATGATAATGAAGGATTTTTTGTATGTTTATAGAAATGAAAAGAGAAAAAAAAAAGAAAATAGAAAGTAGTCTACATAAGTTTGAGCACGCGCGCGATAATGCAGCCATGAGAAATCTGAATTGTGATAGCGATTGGAACATGGTAGAGTTTGTTCTTATTGTGGAATTGGATATGTTAGTTTCGTTAAAAAGAAGCACAACTATGATTGGGGTTCGTTTAAGATCGAGGGAACGACTGTTGTCAAGTAAAGAAGGCTCAATAGCTATTTCTGAAGGATCAAGCAGACAACCGTCAGAATGAAGGGATAGGCTACAACCTGAAATTCATTCAACGGGTCAAATGTTCGATTAATCTGAAGAGTTAATAGTCTGACAATTTTGGCAGTCAGGTTACAGTGAACTCAGAAGATGCTATGGGATAGCTTGACGGGACAGCAAGCGTTTCTTCTTGAGATTTGACTGAACTGAAAGATTTGCTGTGACTTCTTACAAACATGTCCGAAGAAACTTTTGAATAGACGAAGCTAAGTGAAATATCGATATCACAAAGAGGTAATTTCATATCTGCAAATTAAATCAGTTCGTTTTTATTTGTAAAACTGGTTATGTATTAATTGATTATCAACTAGATAATCGACCAACTCAAACCTATGTAGGGGAATGAGGCGGGACCTTCATTATCATTATCATCTATCTTGTGCTTTTCGTATGCCTTTGAACATATGCTAAGCTAAGTATTTGGTAGAATTAGAAAGAAATTCTGTGTCATGTGCTTCTATCAAGCAATCTAATCCTCTAGTATATGAAATGACGATATTCCCAGGGTCTTCAGGTTAGTAGTACATGTTAGGGAAACATATTCCGAGCTGCACAATGGCAAGCGAGTACAAAAGTGCTCGCCGCTGCATGTATTTGCAAAGCGGATTTCTCCAGGCACCTTGGTTTTGGAGTCCGTGTTAGGGAAGCATATATCGGTGTGATTAAAAACACCTCCGACCTGCATGTATTTGCAATGCCGATTTCCCCAGGCTCCATGGTTTTGAAGTCTGTGTTGGGGAAACCATATATCGGGCCAATGAAAATGTGACATTTAGGGCGTTTAGATAACGCTTGACATTATACAATTACTCATGCAGAGGGCCAGAACCGACGTCGAGAGGCGCATTTGAAAAACAAAATACTGCCAGCAGGAGGAAACCACATGTTTCGTTTCCTTTTCTTCAATTGTTCTATATAGTTCCCAAGATCAGCGCTCCTGAGATAGCGCATTAGACGAAGGAATAGAAGTAAATATTTATTGCCGGTAATTAGCTAGATGTTTCCCCCTTTAACCTTTTTCGTGGGAAGCATGTTTCGATAAGCCCCAAGGCGAGAGCGCTGTATGGGCCGCTCGAGAGGTGATAATAATTGTTTTGTTTAGGTCTCGCCCCTTTTCGCGCATGGAATGAGCGCGAAGGTCAGAGAAGGAATAGGGCAAAGAAACAAAAATGTTCATTTAGGATCCCACGCGGGTGGCGTAGTGAAGGATAAGAACAGGAAAATATAGATAGGGATTTCTTTGCTGGCAATAAGCAAATAGTTAGGTCATAAAATCATCAGCGATAGTGAAGGATGGAAGCCCTGGGATGAAATTTTCTGGTGCAAATAGGTAGGCAGATAACAGATGCGGTTTCGGTTATCTAAGTAGAAAACGGAGATCTTTTCGCTCCCTTTTAATTTTAAGTTTAACTAGCTGACCCAACGAACTTCGTCCCGCCCAAAATTGATTTTTTGATTTGAATACTTTCAAACATCCACGTTTTCTTACTAAGTGAACGTTAGCGAGTCCAATCACTGAACTCTTCATTGATTGATTACCCTTAGACCCTTTACAATTTCCTTTTACTATAAGTTGTCTAGTACTTCTACAAAAATTCGTCCTTATAATATAAAACTATTTTTAGACACAATTCTCGCTCAAGATTCTTCAAGCATTTGGAGATAACATGTTTCTCTGTTGCATGAAATACTAGTTTGATACAGAGAATATTACAGAATAAAGACAGCTCAAATCGGACCATTCCTTCCTCGGGTTTAGGGTACACCAACACATTTGGCCTTCCATTTTTGTTTATATAGAAAGAAGATATAGGAATGCGTTATTCCAATTTCGTTAGCGCCAACATCAAATGGACTAACAACGCTTGGTTAATTTGGAGCTTGGAGCTGAGAAGGATTTCGAAAACACTGGTAAGAATGACAGAGCAACAGAAAAGCAGACCACTTACTTCATTCGGACGGACCATTCTAGAGCCGAGCTAGCTGCCCTAGTAGGGGTTTGCTGAAGTCTAGGGGCTTAGCCCATAAGAGAGCCTTTGAGGCAAGATTTCGAAAAGCAACAAAAATCCAGGGGAATAAGTTCCCTGGTTAACATTGGTGGCTCCAGAGAGGAGGAGCCAGACCAAATACCGATAAAATCCTATAACTAGGGAAACTTGGATTCCCTGGTTAACAAGGACTGTCCAAGAGGCAGTTCGGTTTTCGGAAAGGAAGATCGACGTTTGACGTGAATATCTCAGTTATCGGCACAGTAGAAAAAGCCATCAAACAGAAAAGAAGAGCACAGAATGTGTACCATCACCCAAAACGCTGTCGAAAACTACCCATTGTGTATTTTCTCTCGAAAATTTGGGAATAAGTAGTTTAGAGTGCATTGTTTACACTGTATTTTTATCGCTGTCAGTTTTTCGAAAATTGGAAAGGTGGCGTCACCCGAAAAGCAACGTCGCGAATTGATTTGGGAAGCAACTGGGAATCGTGCAGTCAACGGCGAGTCGAGTGATTAAACGTTACGTACTACGGAACTCTGAGCATTGAACAGAAGTACAAATGCGGTCAGAATGGGTATTCTATTAGTGATCAGCATCACAAGCATGTCATGAAAGCGTTTAAGTGGAATCCCAATACTTCGGTCAGGGATGTGGCCGAAAATTAAATCCGGGAGGGAGTGAACACGTACAAAGTACAGAAGTGCAGAATCGTGACGAACGGCAAAATACAGTGGGAAACCCAGATACTGATGGATGATGAGACTTATGTCAAGGCGGACTTCCGGCAGCTTTCGGGAATGCTATTTTTCTTCGCCCCTGTGCTGGTTTGATGTTCCGGAGGAAGTAAGAAGGCAAGAATTTTCAGAGTTTGCATACATACAGTTTGCAAGAGATACATGATTTGGCAAGCGATCTGCTCATGTGGAAAACCGAGCGCGCCGTTCGTGGCTACCGGGACTGTAAACGGGCAGATCTACCTCAAGGAGTGTTTACAGAAGCGTCGGCTCCATCTGTTGAAGCAACACAGGGCCCTTCGATCTTCTGGCGGGATCCAGCTCCGTGCCACTATTCAATGGATGTCTTGGAGTGGTACGAACCCAACAAGGTCACTTTCGTACCCAAGGCTATAAAGAAAAAAGTCCCTTTTCGTGCTTGGCCGACGGAGTGTAGTCCACCTTGCAATCTGTCCGGGAGTGTCGGTTTATCCCCGCCCTACAACTATCAAGATTAACTTACCTTCTCAAACATGGCTTTCGTTTCATTGTACGCAATGTAGTTGCCTCGCACCCATCGCTGGGCCCACTTGAATGCCAACTCCTTAGTCTCCTGGCTGTTCATGCTGTCCAGTCCCATGATCAACATGTGCTGCATGGGTGGCCAAACGTTCGGAAAATCCCACTGTTCGTTGGTGTTGCTCAGCGTATTCGGAACACCTCCCGGGTACGTATCCAATCCTAGCTTTTCAATATAGGCGAGGATCTTTTTCGGCAAGCTGGCATCATCCTTATCGTAACATCCGGTCCATAGCGGGGACAGATTGGTGGGTGTGAAGTAGTGGCGATGTTTCTTGTTGATCAGATCGTAATCCAACCAGGCGCCCTCATTCTCGTTCCATAATACTGCTGCAATAGCTTTCTTTATTTCATCCGCTTTCGCTTCGTATAAATTTGCCTTCCGGAGGTCGTTCTTAAGGGTGTAGAACTCCGAGATGATCAGCGCGTTCCAGTAGAGGATCGCGTTCAGTTCCACGGCAATGATCGAACGGCACTTCAAATCGGTCAGATTGCCTGCATTCGTACCCTCCTTGATGAACCACCGGCTGGAAAAGTCCATTCCGCTCTCCGCTGCTGCCTTCAGTTCGCTGTAGAAATCCTGCTTATCTTCCTCCTTTTCGAAAATCTGCGCGCTGATTATATCCTCCCGGTAAGACTCGGGTCGTGGACCGGTGGATTTGTAACCGTACGCAGCCAGATGGTAACCGTTGACCTCGACCAGGTAGTTGTTCATGAAGAACTCGAACTCTCGCTCGAGTGTTTCAACGGCATCCTCAGCGAATTTGGTATCGTTGGTGGCATCAACGTAGGCCTTCACCATTCCACACAGTAGCGGCGGTTGGGAGCGCATGCTGTAGTAGATGCGACCACCGTTCGGGATGAAACCGTACCGCTCAACGATGGACAGGAAGTTTTCCAGCATACCGCGGGTCGTCTTAGGGAAGAAAAATATTTGATTGCACTACTTCACACATCGACTATCATCTTTCATTTACCGAATACATTTCCGACAGGAGTAGTCCCTTCATAATCCAGTATGAGTCCCAGTAGTAGAACTCCCTGAATCTTCCTCCGGGCACAATGACGGGATGGGTGATGGGAATAATGGAATAATGCTCTGAATTAATCTGAAAAACAACACTCATTAGCAAACTTAATCAGAGCGCAAGTGTTGAGAATAAACTCACCGCAACATCGGCGGTCATCTTGCGACCCAGCTGTTTCCAGATACCGTTCAGTGCCTTGCCAAACTCGCGCAGATCGGTGTCCTTGATGTGCTCCAGGAAGGCTGGGCTCTCGATCCAATCGTTCGGGAGCCACTCCTCGAACTCGGCTCCCGGCTTCTCGAACATCGATTCCACCCAATGCTGCATCTCCTGCTTAGTGGGTTTGTCCTTCGTCTGCTCCAGGAAGTCGTTGAAGGAGGCCAACGTTTCGTTGGGGGTCTTCTTCATCTTCATGTCGACGAACGTTTTCGAGTCGGGATAGATCGCCATCATCTGCACGGTATCGAGCAGCTTGCCATGGCAGTAGATTTCGCTGTGGGGGAGAAGAGTAGAGAAAAAATGAATTCCGATTAGTGGTCAGTCATAGGAAATCCATTCCGAAGAATTGTTTACTACCATTTGAAATGCATTTGAACGATTCTATCGAGATAGCAACTTCCGGGAACTCGCTTGGAAACTCAGCTCACTTTCAGTCGCCGATCGTGACTGAGTGCGGGGCTTGAGCGAGCTGCAATTATCCATACGAAGACAGCACACATAAAAGGGCAAGGAGAACATGTCGTCGTCTCAGCCAGTCATTGTCATTGGCGGGGCTTGTTAAGTACAGTGGTGAATGTGTGAATTAAATGTGGTTCGTTACTCCTTAGGGGGGTATTCTAGTGAAGAGGTACGAATTTCAGACGTTTTTTCGAGCTGGTGCAGTGAGAGGGTTAAAAAAAAGTTGTACCATGGCGTACACGATTCCAGTCATTCTGGTTATTGGAAAAAAAATCGAAAAGATTCTGAATCAGTGAAGATGTCGCTATGATATGAACCTTGGGCAAGTCAAAAAAAATCCTTGTCCTTGCTAGTGTATATTCTTAAACTTCAGAAGCACGAAGAAAAAAAATCGTTTTTTTTATCAAATTTCTACACTAGAATACCCTCTTAAGCAATTAGCTCGAAGTGGTGGTACAATTTCTGCTCAAGTTGATATTATCGTAAAACGCACGCATCAGCGGGTTCTTAATTTACATTCAGTGAAAAGTAGCAAAAACGAAGTCACGCGTTTCATATTGTATTCCGTATTGGTAGAGCACATCTTATTAGAAACGCGATTTGCTTTTGAGAAAATCGTACACATAGTGTACTTGCAAACAAACATATGAAGGTCATTTTTGCAAACCCAGCAGGTATATTTCAATTGCAACGAATTTTGATGACTACATTGTACAAAGAAAAAATCAGACAACATGCGTATATCAGCCAACCACCCCGATTTTTCAGAATTTCCCAGACTTTTCGGCACGCTCGCTGATATCCTGACAATACTCAATTTTGCCTGATACTTCTGGAATGATCCTTTTTTTTCTGATTTTTGTACATTTAACTTTATCTGAATGAAAATTATCCATAATAAATATACAAAGTTTTTCTGGTTGAAAATAAAAATAATAACTGTCATAATAGCTTTCATAAGAAAAACTGTCCGCTCTCCACTTGAATAATATTTAATCTTTCTTTTACTTATTATCTCTATTCCGAAGCAATTCGTGTCCTCGAAAATATACTGTCGACATTTATTAAAGCTTGAATTTGGCGTGAAAGAAAGATGCTCTATCAGATTAGTACGCCTGGAGGCAGTTTTAAATCGTTATATTTTGAATTAAAATAATAACTTGATGTTTTTTTTAATGTTCAAAACACGTCGACTCAACTCTGACTTACCCACTTGTCCATACATTTTCTGTTAAATATTTGTCACCATTTGCGAGAAAAATGTGTTCCTTTATGAAGTAGAAAACACATCCGAAACGGAAATTTTTATTCTAAAAGCGCATTTATTTCACTTGCTAATCCGATCTCACAATACTAGAAATAAATTTCAAAAAAATCGCGAATTTATTACAAGTTTTTCTCCTATAACTCCATAATCTTACTTCATGACAGAGGACTGATTTACATTTGGCACATTTTATATGCATAATGTGTAATATTTTTATGCGATTCAAAATTTGAACTGCACTTATCTAACTATCTATATATATAAAAATGGAGTGTTGTCTGTCTGTCTGATTCTTATAGACTCGGAAACTACTGAACCGATCGACATGAAAATTGGTATGTAGGGGTTTTTGGGGCCGGGGAAGGTTTTCGTGATATTTTGAGACCCCTCCCCCCTCTCTAAGGGGGGGCTGCCATACAAATGAAACACAAATTTCTGCATTACTCGGAAATTAACCAAGCAAACGAAACCAAAGTTGGCATGTGAAAGTTTTAGGGTGCATAAAATGATTCTATGGTAGTAGGACACTCCTCCCCTCACTCAAAGGGGGGGCTGCCATACAAATGAAACACAAATTTCTGCATTACTCGAGAATTAATCAAGCAAATGGAACCAAATTTGGCATGTGGAAGTTTTAGGGTGTAATAAATGTTTCTATGGTGGTTAGACACTCCACCCCCCTCTCTAAGGGGGGGCTGCCATACAAATGAAACACAATTTTTTGCATTACTCGACAATTAATCAAGCAATTGAAACGAAATTTGGCATGTGGAGGTTTTAGGATGCAATAAATGATTCTATCGTGGTAAGATTCTCCTCCCCTCTCTCTTAGGGGAGGCTGCCATATAAATGAAACACAAATTTCTGCATTACTCGAGAATTAATCAAACAAATGAAACCAAATTAGGAATATGGAGGTTTTAGGGTGCAATAAATGTTTCTATGGTGGTTAGACACTCCACCCCTCTCTCTAGAGAGGGCTGTCATACAAATGAAACACAAATTTCTGCATTACTCGAGAATTAATCAAGCTAACGAACCCAAATTTGGCATGTGAAGGTTTTAGGGTGCAATAAATGTTTTACGGTGGTTAGACACTCTTTCCCCTCTCTTAGGGGGGGCTGCCATGCAAATGGAACACAATTTTTTGTATTACTCGAGAATTGTGGTCGGGGTCGACTAGAAGATCAATCAATGAACAGTTCTGCGATTGGACTCATGGACTTGCGCTTAGTAAGAAAACGTGAATGTTTGAAGGTATTGATAACAAAAAACAAATTTTGGGCGAGACGAAGTTTGCCGGGACAGCTAGTTTTAAATAAATCCGGTGTCGCTTCATAATTTTTCGCAATTGATCTCGATTCATTATTCTCGAATCACGGAAAATCATCCAAATAAGATGCTTTCGGAAGAAGAGTTGATTGTGATGAACAAATGAAGCGAAAGGAATCACTGGTTTTGGCAGTACCACACAATTTGACCGAAAAACCTTAAATGTATTATATCGCCATTGCGTTTATAAAAAACTCGCTTCGTAAATGCTACAAAAATTCTGAAAACTGGCTAAACTAAGCGGATATTGCATCTACTGATTATTACAGGGTGGTCAGGTTCACTTCAGGGGAAGAACTTCTCTCTCTATGGACTCTTAACCAATTCCTCCCTTGTTCTCGTCAGGGGACTCACGTGAAGGAGGTCTTCTGCTGACTTCCACTGAAAAAGCGAATCTTGGACGGAACATCGTTAGCCTTTATGAGCATGCTGTCGTTGAAGGGGTTGCTATGGTTGATCAATCGAACAATTTAATTTCGGAGGAATCAAGAGTCACGGCTGATGAGCTGATAGCACTAACCAAATCTTTCAAGAACATGAAGGCCCCTGGTTTCGACAACACCTTCAATATCGAGCTCAAACACTTCAGCCATGGCTCATTTGTGTTTGTACCGAAAATTTTGAATAGATGCTGGGAGCTTTGCTACCTCCCTTCAGTATGGAAGCTAGCTAAAGTTATACCAGTTCTGAAACCGGGGAAAGATCCTTCTATTTCTAAGAGCTATCGGCCCATCAGCTTGCTCTGTGCACTCTCTAAGTTGTTCGAGAAATGCATCCAAAGTCGAATTCTTGCTTTTGCAGATGAGAATGGTATTTTTCCTGAGGAACAATTTGGTTTCCGTAAGGGATGGTTTACTATCCATCAACTCACTAGAGTTACGAATATTATACAGCGGAACAAGTCGTTGTCCAAGACGACAGCAATGGCGCTCTTGGACATCGAAAAGGCCTTCGACAATGTGTGACACGATGGTCTAGTGTACAAGCTGCAGCGATTTGATTTTTCAATGTATCTTATTAAGATCATCAGAAATTATCTCTCTGATAGGACATTTGGGTATGCCTTCATAATGTGTGCTCAGAGCATTTCGATATAGTTGCAGGTGTGCCCCAAGGAAGTATCCTTGGGCCCATCCTGTACAACATTTATACTGCGGACATCCCATCGCTTCCCGGTGATGGGATATTGTCCCAATTTGCCGATGACACTGCGATTTTGTTTCAAGGTCGCGTAATCGGTGCTCTGACTCGCAAATTGCAGGGTGGGCTGGATGCCCTAACAGGGTATTATACCAGTTGGAAAATTGTTATCAATGCGGTGAAGACTCTGGCTATTCTATTCCCGCATTCGAGATCTCGTAGACTTGTTCCGTCTGATAATGTAAGAATTCGGTTCGGTGACTCACTTATCGAATGGTCCAGAGAAGTGATCTACTTAGGACTCACTCTAGACAGTTATCTGATTTTTAGGTCTCACGTTTATAAAATTGTCACGAAATGTAATATTCTGCTCCGGTCGTTGTATTCGTTGATTGGCAGAAATTCTAAACTTTGTCTGAAGAATCAGATGGCTGTCTATAAACAGATCATTTATCCTGCAATTGAAAATGCAGTTCCAGTCTGGAGTGGCTGTGCCCGGACACACAAACTGAAACGCCAGCGCATTCAGAACAAGTTCCTCAAGATAATTCTGAATCTGCCCCTCTGGACGAGAACAACAGAGGTTCACGAAAGAGCCTGCCTGGATACCCTGGAAGTGAATTTCCACAAATATATTCAAAAATTTGGAGAGAGGTGCTCCTATTCCGAACATTTGATTGTCCGGAATCTGTACAGTAATTTCATAGGTTTAGGTTAAGGATAGGTTAAGTAGGTAGTTTGTATTAAAAATTAAAAAAGAAATAGAAATGTCTAACATTAAAATAATAAAAAAAAATCAAATAAAACGAGCATTTAATAATGCAATTTATTAAGCTAGAATTAAGATGCAAAGCATAAGCTGTTCACATAACTTGTAAGAACTTTGTACAAAACAAAAACAAAATGAAATAAATATATATTTATGTAAAAAAATGGACTATGGACTCTATGGACTATGGACTAAACTCTTGGAGTGTTTTCGACGAGAAAGCAAACATATTCTGGGAGAATAGAATTTTTAAGCTGCGTGTAAGATGGGGAATGATTGTGAAACAAAACTATGCATGTAAAATTGAATAAATGTATGTCTACATATAGAAATGATGCTTTTGTTTCTCCAAAAAATCGGCTCAAGCTTTCCAGACAATCCAATATGAACTATCCTGATTTCTTCCTGATATTTATATTCATTCTTCCTGATTTTTGAAAATTTGAGTTGGCAACCCTGCTTGCAGGGATCTCCACAGGGTAAACAATTGATCATCAAACAACTCAACAGCTCAAAGCAGGCTCAATGATCTTCCACAAATCTATTGCAGATAGACGTCGGAAAGGATCTGAATCATAGGGGAACCGCGTGTAAGACGGACAGTGGGGGTATAATTGACAGGTGGTTGATTTGTATAGTTGCATTAGGAATTTCAAATTTCTGTTGACGGGAACCCCTTCTACATGCTATTCTATAATATTTAAACCATCATATGACAATGAACACTGATCAAAAATGGAATAGGGAAACAAAAACCGAAAATCAAACATGATTCCACGTGTTGATGTAATTTTTGCGGCTTTGATATTACCCATTTTGAGTGGTTTAATTACAAAATTGAATTCGCTGATGGTTTCATTTTGTGAGTTGACAGAGAAGCGATATTAGGTATGTACGGAAAAATAAATTCATTCGTAAGTGGTAAATTTAAATTATTGAAATAATTGCACTGGTGGGGTTGAAATAGACAGTCACATCCAAGGTAAAATTCAATGCATGATGGAAAGTGAAGGGAAGAATATTCAACTCATTTTTATATTGCTTTGTCTTTTTGTGCTATTTTAGTTACTAGACACACAAACACTGAGAGAGAGCGAAAACATGGAAAACATCGAAAAACACATTTTTATGAAACATTTGGCCTATTATTTCGAAAACCAGTACCGTTCTGAATCATATTTCGGACGCTTAAGGCATAGGATGCAGAAAACAGATCTAAACTTTCTGCACAGATATTATTTGGTTGATATTTTTAATAAATTAGTTCAATATACTTTTAAGCTTTCTACTTTGGTATCTATTTGATTGAAAACATAAAAAAAATCATCGAATAAAATGCTTTTCAAATGAAGCGAATAAGAATCAAACTTCGGACACTAAATCAAATTTCGGACAGATTGAATTCAAATTTACGACACTTTATTTTGTAATTTTTTGGACGAAAATTACATTACACTTGATTATATTTTATATACAACTGTGAAACACTTACCAAGCAAACTGTTAACAATGATGAGAACTTATGAAACAAGGATAAATTTAAATATTTATGAAAGGGTAAATTCTACGTGCTCACGCTAAGGAAACGTCAAACATTGCATTAAGCATTTCAAGATATTAGAACAAAGTGTTCGAAATATGATGTTGTCCGAAATATGATTCAGAACGGTATATTGAACTGTAAGAAACTGCTTTTAAGTTCTGGAAAACATAAGTTTCTAAAAATATAATCGTAGTTCTTCTTAACATGTCCGCCTTACCCCTATTTCCCCTAATTTTTCAGACGTCGCTTAAGATTCCGATAACAAGACTGCATTTGAAATCATGGGTAGCAATCGGTTGTGTGGTGAACTCTCAAGATCGAAATAGCCATTAAAACTTTTCTCAATTTCACTGAACGACGTTAAGAGTGTGTAGAATCACAGTAAGCATATTTGTAATTAGGATAAGTTCACTGCTTTACATCATGGCGTCCCCTGAACAAGCGTATCGCGAACCGGTTCTGCAATGGAAATTCCGGACTATTCGCTCAATTGTCGATTTATCTCAGTCCTGAAATGATTTGGAGAACGTCCGTGGCAGAAAAACAAAGGCAGCTGATCTGAAAACTCGGTTGAAAAAGAGGATCTTTTCAAACGGAATCTAGAGACGCAACAGGTTGCCAAAGTTTGCCTATGTTCAGGCTGACCAAACGTACCGTTTTTTCGACCATTCAGGATTGTCCCGTCTTTTTATCAATTTGTACAGAAAATGTATCTGTAATGCTGCCCTGTTGTACCACGATTAATTTGGAACCCCATGCCTCAGACTGCTTCTCATCAGAGATTAGTTGATCCGAATGATGAAGAAGGGAGCAGCTTACAGTCATAGTACACTGGAGTCGTTTTTTACGCGGGGGATTTGTTCCGCGTAAATTCCAAAATCCGTGTAAAAATAAACCGGGTAGTTTTTCAAATCCGTGTAACAATCTAACAAACAGTGAATTATTAGTTTAAAATGCCACCCATATTCTAACAATTGATTTACTGAATTTTTTGCATACTACAATCATGATATCTGTATCTCCTTTTTGTTTCTCAGCTACTAATCAGTGATACAATACAAACTTATTTGATGAAGAGTCACATCATTTAGCATATTGAATTTTTACGCGGTTGATACGTGCCGCTTAAATTTCGAAATCAGCTTAAAAAACAGCGTAAATTCCGAAATCCGCGTGAATCCCAAAAACCGGGTAAAAAAGCCACGCAAAAGTAAAAGAAAACCGCGCATAAAAAAAACCCCGTAAAAAGCTGCTTCAGTGTACTCTGACGAATCCAATGGAAAGCACTCCACTGGGAAACGTCGTTGACCGCAAGATTGAGACCTCGCAAAACTTCCAGGCTACGTTTTTGTCAACACGATAAGGTTATGATCGTATGAAAATCGTTCAGCTTGGTAAATTGTACAAAAACTGCCTGAGCGATCACGGGACTGCATCGTGTAAGTTCTAAATTCGATACGATGTCTAATAGTATCAAGAACGTCACCATCCACTATTACATGCGGTTCGGTCAAGAATTGTTATGAACACTTATCGTCACGTCCAAGGCGAGATAATGTTCCGGATTATTCCCATGGCACTGCGATGGAAATGCTTGCGTTTTTGGATGAAGAAGCATCGATAATATTGGTGGAACGGACGACATCTCACTGGCCTGGGGTAGCAAAAGTTCATGAGCCCCTGACCCGGACACCTGGACAGCTGACGTTACACGGAACGAGGGGTATTCGCCGAAGCAGAATCTGCGGGTATCCTCCATCGGCAGTACAAACGGTGACTAGAAAGCCGAAGCCAAAACGGAATTTTGTCGAGTATCACAAAGATGTTTCCAACGAAGACCTGCACAACTTACTGGGGCAGCAGTACGTAGTGGAGGAATCAGAAATGGCCGAGTCGAAAGAAGAAGATACAACGGCTCGTGTTGGTGACTGTTTCGAAACCGGGATGCTGCTGAAAACTGAAGAGCTGAAGTTATCCAACAGTTACCCGATGGCGGTACGCCGAATGACACCAAAGTTTTTTGACAACGTACGAATGCAGATTGTGGAGTATCTTCAAAAGGGATACGCGCATATAACGAGCTGGCTAATTTGACTAAAGGGTCATCGTGGTTCCTCCCAATAAATGTTGTACGAAAAAGCCTGAGAAAATGCGAGTGGTCTGGCGGTCGATGGCGTTTCTTCAAATTTACAGCCGTTTCCGCTAGAGGCCTCTCGGATACGGAGGAGATTTCAGCGAAACCGGCAAACCGATAAAAAGTTTCCATATGTACCGAATGAGAGGCAAAGAAAGATGTAGACTTTCAGCATCGAAAGCGTTCATAACGTTGTGGTTCACATGCTACTCCGTACGCTTAGTGCTATCCGAAGCAGGGTTCTCTCGTTCTCGTTTATGTCATGGGGAAATTGGGGGAAATGACTGAGGATCATATTTGAACAAACGAAAGGGAGTTATTCAGAGAAACGTTCAATCGGCAAACATTGCTCCGAACATTCGTTATGTACACATTATGATCGATAGCCAAATTATTAGACTTGAAACATTGATCAGAGACTCCTTTTTCGGGAATGGCAATGTATAGCATCACTTTTTTGCTTAAAATTAGATATTTTTCCCTGTTGGGTGGGAACCGCTACGTCCATTGTTTTGAACTATTCTGCTCATGATTGTATAGGTGACGTAAGCGAAATGCATAAAATCGATGCTTAATATGCAAACAAACATTTGTTGGTCGATAACATTTGAGCAATTTTGAAAAAACGTTTTCGAATAATTACAGATTGAACGCATAACTGACGTAGTTGCATACAGGTTTCATACATTGTTGGAACAACAACCAATTACCAGTTTTTTTATACTACAAGGTTAATCTACATATGAACCAAATTCTTTGCAGAGTCCAAACAAGCCTTTTATGATAGTGTCCTGTTAGTATTTTCTTATAGATGAATATAAGAACAATTGAACGCTCCTCATATAATTATTATTATCTGTTCTCTGCCCTGCAATGAATGTAGAGAAGCAATCTGTTTCTATATGTTGTAATGATTCAAATTTGCACTTGTATTTACATGCAGATTTGAAAGGTAGGTAGAGAAAAAATATTGTATCTCAGCATTGTTACTTATCAAATACGAAAATATATCAGTTGTTAGCATTGTAGCTCATCAAATTCGACATCGAATCATGCAATGTACTGAGCATTTCATATCCAGTCTACGATTTGACGATTTAACCACAGCTATATGAAAATTTTACTGAAAATTCAACAATTGATTTGCGACCATTGGTTTTGAATATTTAACTCAAGTTCAATGAATCACAACGATAACATTTTTTACACTTATTTCAAATTTTTTTTTGCTAATTAAATACAAAAAGTTTCAATCAATTTAAATCTCTGACAGATCAATACATTTGGCATGCTCCTGACGGTGACGTTTTGACTATTATCGTTACTATAAATATTAATGCTACAGACAAAGCAAACTGGTGCTTACGTCAAGCTATGCGAACAAATGTCCATTGAAGCGATTGATTGTCCGCATAAATTGGCGTAAGCATTTTCCAAATTGGAAAAAATACGTTTTAACTCACAAAATCTGCTAGGCCCTCTTTTTATAAACTGGACAGATAATTTCATTAGAAATTTATATGGTTATGCTTTTGGGTCAAAAAACAGCAAATATGCGTTTTCATAAAACTAATGGTGTTGGTGATTACGTCACCTATGCCAACATGGGCAGTATTGTGGTATTGAGGTAAATAATATTCAAACTGACGAGAAAAAGTAGCGTAATCTTTGGTCCCTGAAATAATATCGATCATCCTCGGGGATGTTTTGACTTCGGAAGAGGTAAGTAACTTTCGTCATCCAAAACGAAAAATATCCGGACCCAGCATTCTGCGACTTCGGTATTTTACCATCGAAACTTTTTCGTCAGTACATTCCGCTGCTATTGACTTCTTTCTGCACTTTATTCCAACGCTTTTCCCGGCAAAGCCTTGGGTAAGCCAGATATAGCTAGTCTACATGGAGAAAAATTTGGATGAATGGATATTTTGTTTTCTGAACAAGCAAAGGTTTTTCATCTCCACAAAAAGGGCTGTCATTTCCTTACACCTAATATGCCAAATGATTCAGAATGATGCTGTTTATATGATTCTTAATGAAGTGCAAATATGAACGAGATATTTATCAAGAACATAACAAAAATAAAATAATAAAAAACACAAAACTACCTTGACCATAAGTAACATTCGGCTGGTTATATACTATATTTACTAGAAACTCCAATTTTCCCTCTCGGGAACCATCTAATGACGCATTAACCGCATAATTGTGGATCCCCTCCGTTTCATCGGAGGGATGGCGAAATGAACCCCTCCCGCTCCCCAATTATCTACACACCATCGTTTCGCCAACTTACCACCCACTTGCTACTGGCTCAACTGGGGGGCTCGACACTTTGTCGACAGCACAACGATCGCTCGAGTGTGTGTATGCGTGTTGGCGACAGAAGACGTAAGAAAAAAAAACACCCGCTGCTTACCTTGGGCAGCTTGGGGGAACCTCCGTCGTTTGCAACCGGTTGTCGACGACTTGCGGGAATTTTTCTATCATAACAGCTCCGTGCAGCACGTGCACCAGGGCACATAGCGCGAACAGGGTATGACGCAGTGCACCCCGAACTGGTTCAGCCGCGTTGGACATTGTGGCGTTTTTTTGTTGTTGTCGTTTGTTTTGCTATTTTTTGCACACTATCGCTACCGCGAATTTGTTTCTTTTTGCGGCGTTTTATGTACACACACTAGTTTTTTTTTTTTTTGTTAAGTATCCTTCAACTGTGTCTCTGCTGTTTTGTTTTTGCCTTACACTTAGTTTCTCCGATTACTATTATTACTATTTGTATAACACAGTACACTAGAAGCGAATATCACCGGTGTGAATGACTAGATTTGTTTCTGGTCTTACGAAGGGAGAGCTTCACGGTGATTTGTGCATGATTTCAGTCGTGGATTGCATTTGCGTGCCGATCGATTAAGACTGCTGGGTGTCAACAGCTGCTAGGGTGTTTTATACGAAAGCCTTTTCGCTTTAGGTACTAGAGTAAGGGATTGATTTGTAATTGTGTCAAAGGTTCTGGAATTTCCACAATGCGGCAACTACCCTGATGCTGATTTCGAAATAAGTTGTAAGATGTGGAAAATTTTGTATGTTTTCGTTGTATTCACACATACACAGCGAAGTCGTATCATAATTTTTTCAGGTAACTGATATACAATCTCCTCATATTGCATATTCTATCTCAGGTAGTGTTTTAGAGTTTCACATTGATCTCTGTTTATCGCAAGTGATAGAGGCGCTATATGATGAAACAGAGTGTTTGAAGAGGTGTAGGTGAATCGAATTTTCTCTGGAAATACTGGTATAATTGATAATAATAATTGAATAACAAATTTTAAACGAAGTAACTGAAGTGGTAAAACGTTCGGAAGGAAATTTTATTATCAAAAAAATGGTAATAAAATTCCTTTCGACCGTTTTATCAATTCTGTTACACAAACATTCAACGCATCGTTTTAAAATAAAAACTAAGGAATAACCATGTGGAGCCATGTGGTTCCCATTCGATTTGTTTACAGATTTATGTGATAATGCATCAAAGTCCGCAGATTACTGCCTTTCACAGATATTACACAACGATGCAATGTGTGATTAACCAACGTAACTGACATATCAGATCACGTTCAGTGTAACTACGTGAAGTCATTAGATAGATACCGCAGGGATGTATTATTGTGTATTGATTTTTCCAGGTGCGTGTGGCATCAATTTTAGCGCAGGACAACAGTCATTTGATTTAATTGTAGATTTATATTTCTTAATTGTACCGCACTGTTCCTGTTTTGTATATTATAAACTGAAAAAGTCGCAGCTGGTTATTTTATATACACAATACAGAAGAACGATATGCGGAGCAATTGGTGGCGAATCTCACATTGGTCTTCCAAAATTCCGTATGTGTTAACTAAGTTCCTAGAACAGATTTTGTATAAAATGGCGTCACATGATTATATTACGAGAATGTTTTGGAAATTAAAGATGCTATTTGACGTTGCCAATCCAAGCGACCTATATAAACATGGAGGCGATCTGGCGTAGCGGTAACATCCATACCTCTCACGCTAAGGGTCACGAGTTCAATTTTCACTCCCGACATTCTTCCGAAATGGAAGGTAAAAGTGACGAACCAGCCAAATGTGTTGAAAGTCACTATAATACAGAAATAAAAAAAAACTTATATAAACATAAAAGTTTTGACGGGATAGTGGGAATCACATTACTTGGGAATTCACGGGTTTTTCAATAATGAAATTGTTTTCAACTAGACCTATATATAACTTATGTTCCAAAGCGCTTGGAAATTTTCCTTGAATTCGTATTGAATTCTCCGCGGGACTCAAGCACTGGAGAAAAATAACCTTGTGTAACATTGGCACAACTCTCTCCCAGCCGAGGACTGGAAATACTTCTGAAATGGACAGAAAACTCATGAGTTTTGGACCAAGACAACACACAAGCTCAAAGCGTCATCATTATTCGTAACTTTTTTGGTCAAAAAATTTAACGCACCTTTTTTCCAATTTAATATCCGGTGAATTGCTCGTTGCCTTGGTATACGAGGTCTGTTAAAAATATCGCTACTGTCGAAACTACGAGTTACTCGATTTAATTTTTTGTAGCGTTATGTTGGTTATCATGTCTTCCACTTCTGCTAACGAGTTCGGCCATTCTGAATGTTCAGTTAATTTTTGAAAGTTGCTTTGCTTGGACGAACCAAATTTGATCCAGAGAGCCTGGAGCCTGGTACCTAGTGACGAGTCAAGGGTTCAAGCTGTCAAAAATTTACTGAACATTCAAAATGGATGAACTAATTGACAGAAGATGAGGAACTACTAACATATTTATTTATTTTTTTATTTATTTAATTAGCTGACCCGGCAAACTTCGTCCCGCCCAAAATTGGGTTTTTGTTATCAACACCTTCAAACATTCACGTTTTCTTACTATGAGCAAGTTCATGGGTCCAATCGCAGAACTGTTCAGACACAATTCTTATTCAAGATTTTTCAACCACTTGCAAATAACATGTTTCTCCGTTACATGGAATAAATGTTTTATACAGAAAATATCTCACTACAAATAAAGGCGCTAAAAAAATTCGTGTCCAAAAGCGCGGTGTAAATAAACAGAAAGAATGCAGTGATTGCTGCGATGACAAAATGTGCAAGAGAACGGTGCGGTCGTAAACACTGAGAGAAGCTTTTCCTCAACTTTATAGAGCAAGTATTAAATGGTTGCCGTTGACACCAATGTTTTTGTTATATCAAAATTTAAAGTCCCTTCAGAGAAGAGAAGTGGAACATGAGAGAAAAAAGTGGCAACGATTTGTGGCAAGAAAATGTAAACAGTGAAAAAATTGACAGATGATTTACGCTCTAAAAATTGTACATAATGTTAAGATGTCTTTAAAACGGTGGGAGACGTCATATATCAGGCTGTCAAAAAAGTCCTGCGGTATTTTTTTTTGAATTTCCATTTGTTCATAAAATTAGTTATAATCATCTGTCAAATATGCGCCGTTTTGTTCGATGACTTGTTCCCAACGAGATGCCAACTTCATAATACCCCTGTTATAGAAGCTCGCTTCCTTATTGGCAAAAAACTCGGATAGCCAATTTTCACAGGCCTCTTTTGTGGCTAACTTCTGACTACCTAGCTCGTTCGCCATGGACAAAAACCGGTGGTAGTCACTTGGTGCAAGGTCCGGACTATACGGCGGATGCAAAAGAACCTCCCATCCGAGCTCCCGGAGCTTCTGGCGCGTCACCAAAAAAGTGTGTGGCCTGGCGTTGTCCTGATGGAAGACAATGTGGCCTTTGTTTATCAAAGATGGCCTCTTCTTCATGAGTGCTACCTTCAAGCGGTCCAGTTGTTGGCAGTACAGGTCCGAGTTGAGCGTTTGGCCATAGGGAAGCAGCTCATAATAGATTATTCCTTGACAATCCCACCAAACACACAGCAGAACCTTCCTGGCCGTTAATGAGGGCTTGGTCTTCCAGGAGCGTGGCGCATTTTCGACGACCTCTACACCAGAACGAAAACGTTGAAACCATCGTTGTGCGGTGGAAATGGAAACTGTATCGGGTCCATAAACTGCACAAATTTTATTGGCAGCTTGAGATGCATTTTTGCCTTTGTCATAGTAGTACTAGATGACTAGATGGAAACAAAGACTAACTTCAGTGTTCCCTTCAAAGTGATTGAATTCAATCGCAACGAATGGGAAGAAGGTGGTCCCAAAACTAGTCACTCGTGTTTTATACCGATAGATCTAAAATTGGTAAATCTACGGGAGCTGGGATTACTGGAACAGGAATCGACATGTCAATTCCAATGGGACATAATACAAGCTATTCTAACATGTACAAATATTTGTTTGGCTAGAAAATAGAGGTATGCCAATATCTGTTTCTTCTCAGATAGCCAAGCAGCTCTTAATGCAGTAAAAGCAAACACATGTCAGTCAAAGCCAGTTTGAGAATGTATTCTATCCTTAAACAACTAGCTGCTACTAACGCAGTTAATCTATACTGGGTGCCTGGTCACTGCGGTATAGAAATCAATGAAAAAGCCGATCTCTTAGCAAGATTATGATCTTCAACTGAATTCGTCGGGCCTGAGCCATTTTGTGGACTATCAACATCATGCATGAAATCTGAGCTCAAAACCTGGGAAATATCAATGATCGAAGCCAACTGGAGGGCTCCATCAACACCAAGTACATTAACAGGTCTATTGACCGGACACTGTCGGAGCAGATATAACCTTAAAAAAATCGGAAAACTGACAGATGATAACTGTCGTTTCTGCAATTTCGAAGCTGAAACTTCGGAACATTTACTGTGTCAATGCAGTACACTAATTCAGCGAAGACTGCGCATTCTTGGAAAGGGCGTTCTTATGCCTAACGAGATTTGGTCTGCGGAACCAAAAAAAGGTAAGGAACTTCATAAAGGAAGTCATACCTTCGTGAGGCCATATGCAAAATCCTGGTGCGACTATCACTTATTCCCTGAGTGATGGAACGAACTGACACTGCATACATGGCAAACTGGAGTGCACTACAATAGATCAAACTAATGGTCGCAGTGGTACAATGCTCCTGCAGAAGACGAAGATGGGTTGGAGGAAATATGAGTTTTCCACAGCAATTGGGATTTTTTTGACTCAAGTATAACTTTTGAAAAGGGCGTATCGATTTTAGTAAGAGAAATCTTTCATAATTTATATCTCATAAACTATGAGTTGTACCGAAATAGTGTCTTAGAAAGAGTTGTAAAATATTGATGTAAAAATTTGAAAAAAAATATACACTGAGAGAAAACATAGTACTTTTTTTTATTTACAAAAAAAAACTTTAATTTGCAATATCTAAAATATGTATTTTTAAATTTTTTCGTATAAAATAGGAGTCGTGTGGTAAATTTAAAAAAAAAATGAGTCCATGATGGTAAAACAGTTTTTGACGAACTTTGTGGAACATTGAATTTTTAAGAATTTTCGAAACTTTGAATTTTTGTATGTTAACTATCATTTTCAGCCACAAATTGTGAATCATGATGTGACTTAAAATAAAAAAGCTCTTTATCAATCTCCTTCTAAGTGCAGCCATTCTCGAGATATTTGAAAAAGAATTTCAATTTTATTGTTTTTTTAAATTTTTTTTTCCAAAATATATTTTTTTTAAATTTTTCATATAAAATATAAAAACTTTGTGGAACATAACATTTTAATGAACTTCGAATTTTTGTATGTTAACTATCATTTTTAGCCACAAATTATGATTTCTGATGTGATTTTAAACAAAAAAGTTCTTTATCAATCTCCCTCTGAATGCAGCCATTCTCGAAATGAAATCGTTGGAGGCAAAAAAGTTGCCACTACCCGTAAAAAGGGTTTGAAAAAAAAATTCCTAGCTTCGAACACGCATTTGTAAAAAATGTCCTGAATAAAATGATATTTCGATCAGCCATGTACAAAAAAATCCATAACAAAAATCCAATCCACTAGCGGGGGATTGTAGCTGTGAATGAATGATTCCGCGAGGAATGGCTCTATAAGATGCTCTATCTAAATGGCTTTCAAGAGTGCCACAAATTTACCAAGAATGGTTTTCAATCTATGTATCGTTAATAGGCGAAACCGGTATTTTTTTGCGATCGGCTATCATCAGAATATTGATACTCTTACCAGTTCGTGGCTTTGGGGACAGCATCTTTTGGCGCACTATTTTTATACATTTGAAAATTAAGAGAAAAAGAAAAAAAGCAAATTAATGTTCCAATTAGTATAATAATGTTCCAATTAAACCAGTTTTTATTCCATGCAATGAAATGTGTAAAGCCGCAGATTGATGAGATCATTGAGAGAGGTTTCCGCAAATGACACCTTTTTTTAGTATTCGTTTATGTGTCCGATTCGAACTACGGGGATTTTTGACAATTGCTGCAACGTTTATTTATAGCACGGGTTGTTTTCAGTTTCCGTCAACTTAATATACACACTGTTGCGTACTGTTCCCGTCGGCATGGAATTGTGGGTACTTATGAGTTATTCCGGGTAATTTGTTGAACACAACAGAATAAAAAGTTGGATTTAAATCCATCAATTTGATATTGTGTTTGGTTGACGATATGTTTTTGTTTTTTGGTACAATATAAATATATGTTTGCGTAGATTGCGTAGCGAACATTCATTTTTTGTGTACCGTTTTGTCTCAAATTCCGAACACTTGAGCTTTGTTGGCCATTCAACAGTGTCCCATTACTCAAAATGGTACTTTTTAGCGAAATTAATTTGATTTTTGGGTACAATAGAGCCTTCTTTTTCATTTGACTTAAAAAAAATTATTTACAAATATATTTTCATGGTGAAAAATTAAAAATTACATTAATCACATTTGTCTCAAATTCCGAACACCATTTATGTCATTGATTCATATTTCGAACACTTTTGTCTCAGATTCCGAACAGACAAAAAGCATTTGTTTAGAAAATTCATAACTTTTGAACTACTGGACCGATTCGCTATATCAAAATAAAGCGAATAAGCTTTTGAATCATAATATAATTCTTTTGTGGGAAAATGCTCTACTCGCAAGAAAATAGGATTTTGTTTTCGTAATTATCGATTGTGTTCGTTTTTTATAGTTTACATGGTTTCGGGACCAATGGCGCTATATATTTTTATATTTTTTCTTGAAAGTTGAGGATTTTTTACATAACATTTCCAAAGATCAGAGGTGTGTTTTTTATCGTTTTTGAATTATTATTTTTTTCAAAGTTAACATGATTTAGTCTTCGTTCGATATTCCTATGCGACTAGACGAGACCTATACGAATAGGATTCCATTTTTTTTAGCAATTACAATATTTTTTCAAAGAAGACTAGTACATTAACTTCAACTTAATATAATTCAAATGTTATGAATTTTTGGAAAATGTCATTTTTGGGAAAAAAGGGTAACATGATTTTTAGACCATAGATTAACTTTGAAAAATTATAATCCAAAAACAAAAATAAACACATTTCTGATTTTTGGAT
The DNA here is from genome assembly GCF_029784135.1 of Toxorhynchites rutilus septentrionalis. Classification (NCBI taxonomy): domain Eukaryota; kingdom Metazoa; phylum Arthropoda; class Insecta; order Diptera; family Culicidae; genus Toxorhynchites; species Toxorhynchites rutilus. Next base: position 63,364,543 of record NC_073745.1, read on the forward strand.
ATGTTATGTAAAAAAGCTCTCAAGCTTTCAAGAAAAAATATAAAAAAATATCATCCCTGGTCCATGACCATCCCTGGTCCAAATATCATCCCTGGTCCATGAGACCATGAAAACTATAAAATACAAATACGTATTATGAAAATAAAATTCAAATTCATCAAATTTGCAGATGTAGTATTTTCTCAAAAAAGACCAGCCAACTGGTTTAATTTAATATGTCGATCATCTGAATCGGTCCAGTAGTTCAAAAGTTATGGTTTTTTGAAAAAAAGTTATTTTTGGAAAAAAATTAGAAAAAATGAGTTTTTGGACCACCCTAAAATGGAATATCACCCTAACAAAAAAATTAAATAATACGGGTCTGATATTTTGCTATAAAGAACAAAACTACCACTTCTCGCGGAAATCGGAGAACCACTTAATCGGGTTGGTATGGAATGGCTGTATAATCGAATCAGTATATAATCGAGTCCGATCTGTTACTTCAGGACCCCGGTTTTGTTATTGTGGTTTTAGTTGAAAACCTGGCTAAGAAAATCAATTTTACTCTCGTTGGTTTGCATCTGCGATTTGCGTTTTGCAAGGAAAGCGCTTGCTAACATTTGTTGACAAATGGTCTTTTTATATTGTTGCTCTAGAATTGGATTGTCCTTGTACCCCAACTTGTGAACTATCGCTGTATTTGCCGGAAAATAGTGTGTTCCAACATCTTTTATCGGAATTCGATCTATGCGTCGTAACTTGATTCAAATTCCGAGCTCTACTTCAATACTACTTTTAATGAATATTTCTGCACAAAATATCATTTTTTTTCATCTATTTATTATAGTCGCTTACCTTTTCTAGCACTTAATTTGAAAACAGTAAACAAAATAGTTGAAAAAACTACAAAAACTGAAAGATTAACGACACTTGTCTTTTACGGAATTTGCTAACGCAAACATTTTATCATTGGTTTTGACTGTCACTTTTCTTGCAAATGTTTAATATTATAAATTATAGGCTGTATTGGCTGTACCTGTAAATGACGTGAAAATGTAGCCTATAACCCAAAAAAATGTCAAGACTCTCATTATTCAACTACCTATAACATTAAAGTTCAATAAATTTACATTTAAAATTAAGTGTTCGGAAAATGCAAAGAAACTTGATTCAAATTCCGAACACTACTTCAATACTAATTTTAATGAATATTTCTGCATGAAATACCTTTTTTTTCATCCATTTATTGTAGATTATCACCTTTTCTAGCACTTAACATGAAAAAAAGCAAACAAAAAATTAAAAGAACTACAAAAACTGAGAAAAAACGATGCTTGGTTTTTACCCAATTTGCTAACGACTTTTCGCAAGTTAACTGTGTTACTTCTAACAAAACATTTGATAACAACGAATCCATCATTTTGATATACGTGATAGGATATAGATAGAAGGCAATCGTGACGAATGAGTGGTGTTACTGCTTGTCACCCATCTCACGATAGGATGTATGGATTCAGATGGCTGAAGGAGGTTTACAGACGTTTGACAAGAATATATACAGTGTTGTATTACAGGCTTAGAAATATTACTTATGATCATAAATTTTCACTAGAACTTATCAGTGACAGAAGGTCCTTTGAGAAGCACTTATAATTAGTTATTCCATTTCTCAGTTTAAATCTCGAGAACACCTTTTAAGCGTCGTTGACAATCATGCACTCTTAACGCGTATTGAGATCCACGACTGATTCACATAAACAGAACTAAATTTTTAAACACAGGATAACGAACGAAGAAGTGGTAATTGCATTGCACGGTCGTTTATTCACGCGATAAAGCCACCATCACCGGAATGTATTCTCGGTGAGAATGAATTTGCGCCGAACTCTTCCAAACCGCACACATACCTCCCACCCACGAGAGCACAACGCGCGCGCGCCTCTTTCCACGAGTTTGATTTTCGTCCACAAATCGCGATCTAACTGTGAGGAGGATCCACAATCTCCCGCGAGAAACCTGTGCGATCCTAACTGCCACACGTTTGGCAGGTGAGTGAATTGGGCGAAATTTATACGCTCAACTTTAAACCGTGGAGAAGACACCCGCGCCGCGAGCGCTCGGAGAACGGATACAACACCGCGGCGCATACACCTGTTCTGTGGCGGTGAGCGATTGATGAGCTTCTCCAGCTGATAACACTATGTAAGCCTGGGAGGGCGGGTGCATATCAAATCTCCCGAAAAAAGCAGACTTTTGTCTCAATATATGGATCTATTGTTGATAATTTCGGGTTGGTGCAATTTTCAGTTGTACTAGCAATATTCGTTGTGTCATCCCAATGGGGGTGTGCAAAATTAGGGAATGCCGTTTTTTATCCTCTCCGGCACTTCAGTGAACGTGATGCTATCGATCGGAAAGAAGAAAAAAGCTGGGCATGTATGTAATTGGATTTGTTGAATCCGAAGTGGAAGACATGTTCGAGGCACAGGATTTTTAATTGGACATGGACACGTTGTCGAGTTCGCTGATTGAAGGGTGTAATTTGCGGCATTAATTGAATTCTCTCTTTTTTTGAGCGATATGATTGAGAACTGATTATCAACGTTATAGACTTTATTTCTACTGGGAACAATAACCATTTATGAAAGGTCGGAATTTACACTACTCCGAAAGTTTTTTTAGGCTGAACATGCAATTATACACGAAATATTTTGGAAAATATTTATTGAGAGGACACTTGTTTGAGCATGAAAACAGAAGGTACAAAACTTACGTTTTCATGCAGCCGATGATCAGATTCATTGACTGTAACCATTCTGGGAGTTTTGAGAGAATGGTTTAAGTCTGAAACATAAGGAGCTGAGTCATATTGTCAATTTCAATCTATTCCCGTAGTAATAACAATTGGAAGTTATCGTCGTCTATTCTTGTAGTTTTCCAAATTACAGGTTGTATCGATATACGATACTGTAGGCGAAATAATTATATTGCACAATGATAACTTTGTATGGAAATACTAAAATAATCCGTCTGATGACAGCTTCTCGTACTTCAGATAATGGATGGTTGTAGTTATTGATATATCGTTAACAAGATCGAAAAATTTCAGATTTATGCTCATGGGAAAAAAAATGCCAAAAATATTTAGTCGTTTTGGATTGGTCCTTTCAGTTGTGCCTTACAGGGTGTTAAAAATTGAGGTTTTATTCTTTTTTTTCTTTATTTAGGCTCATTAGCATTTTAGCTGTAACATAGTCGGGTTTTAATCGTATACATGTCACATGTTAAGATTTCTATAAATTGCAATTAACACAGTAGTTAGTAGCCATTTAGGCGTGAGAGTATTCTTTCTGTTCATCCATTGTTCAGCAAACCGGACAGCGGGGAGACAGTTGATATTGATCATTGTTGGGTTATTAATAGCATAACAGCCCGATGATTCTTGCAGAGCAGAGCATACAACTATGGATGGTATGGATGCAACTATCTTTGTTCCACCTTGGATCGATCTCCATCGCTGATGATGGTTACGTAGACGCAGTTATTCTATAACAACACAAAGATAGAGGGCCCTGATTTATGAACTAACCATCGATCGCTTAGTGAACGAATGCGCAACCAATATGGCTATGAAGACCCCCCAAAAAATGGAAGTTAACAAAGAGAAAAGTCGGTACATTTACTTTTTTACCATAGTTTTGAGTGAGCATCGATGAGTGTACATCGAGTGATATCATGAGGACGCATTTTTCTTTCAGTGATACACAAATTCTCCCGAATATCGAATACCCCGATTCGACTCGCTGTTTCAAACAACGTTTTTATATTATTGACATATAAATTATCTTCCTTCACACTCGAAAAGCAATACTTTTCAATAACATTTAAGATAGAAAAATATCATAAATTTATGTCTCAAACATTTAAGTCGCAATTGTGGAATCTCACAACAACAGTCGTACAATGTTTTTTTTTTATCTTCGCTTGTTTTACGTCGGCATATTTCCGCCACTTTAGTGCCAATCACCGACATCAGGGAGGCGACTCCACCTGTTCCTACCTATCAGACTCAACAACTCATGAGCCGGGCCAACTTCTTTTACTTCCCTTCCGAAGGAAGACGTAACCAGAGATTTTTCGCCTCAGAAAATCCCAACGACGCCAGCTGGGATTGAACCCAGGCCGATCGGATTGTGAGGCTGTTACGCTAACCACACAACCACTGGCGCCGTCTGTCGTACAATGTTGATCGAAGTTGTTTTGTTTTTTATTTTGGCAGGTCTAGATTAATCTCATTTGAAAGGTGACTCGAGTGGCTCTTGAATATAAACAAAGGGCAGTAAAAATTACATGACAAACAGCATAAACATGAAAATGCAGGTGTCAGTTTTGCCCGTAATTGTTCTACGAATTCTGTTATCAACCCTTAAAAATAACCTACTCTACCTAAATGTATCCTAGTATTCCATCCTTTTACTGGAGAAAATGTGTCACTCTTCTAAACTCGACCGCGAGTAATCGGTTCTCTACCTTATTAACCATAAAATTAAGGAAACATGTTTATACAGTAAATCTGAATCCGGACCTTTTTTAATCCGGACACTTTTTCATTACATTCAATATCATGCCAGAACCATGACATTTTTTGCATGTTGAATTAATGTAATTGATAGTTACTATTGTGTCAATTTAGTTTAGTGTCAACTATAGTACCTTGCTGTTAACAAAAAAAAAAGTCAAAAATCAAAAATCATTGTGAATTTCACGAACCCGTGTCCGGAATAAAAAGCACATTCAGAAAATGATTTTAAATCCGGACGGTCAAAAGTTGACGATTAAATTTCTCATTGAAGGAGTTGCATAAGGGTATGTTAGAAGCCTTAGTATGGATTATGGAGTGTGGAGCAAAGATTTTCAATCTGGGAAACCGCAAAACTCTTCGGTATACAGGACGGGGTCGATTATATAACCCGTTTGTATATACGTGGGTAACTTTGCAACTTTGTCTGTAGCGCTGTCCCACATTAATAGAAATTAAACCCCCTTCCTGTTGACCGATTGGCGATTGAAAAAATGGCGCCATCTTGTAGGGGCGGCCATTTTGGATTTTCATTTTTCAGGAATAACTGTTTACTAATCAATCCCTTGCATTTGATACCCATATGGATGGGGTTTAGAGGAAATATGTAATCCACCATTTTGTAGCGGCCGCCATCTTGGATTTACATTTTTCATAAGTAACTGTATTCTACTAATCAAACCCTTTCATTTGATACCCATATTGATGAGGGTTTGAAAAAAAAAATATGTATCACCATTTTGTGGTGGCGGCCATTTTGGATATGCATTTTTCATAAATAACTGTGTTCACTAGTCAAGCTCTTTCATTTGATACCCATATTGAATGGATTTTAAAAAAATATATGTGTGTGTCGTAATTTTGTGGTGGTGGCCATTTTGAATTTGAATTTTTCATAAATAACTGTGTTCTACTAGTCAATTCCTTTCGTTTGATACCCATACTAATAGGGTTCTGAGAGAATATGTAATTCGCCATTTTGTAGCGGCCGCCATCTTGGATTTACATTATTCATAAATTACTGTATTCTTCTAATCAAGCCCTTTCATTTGATACCCATATTGATAGGATTTTGAAAATATATATATATGGCGCCATCTTGTAGTGATCATTTTGTGAAAATACAATAAATAATTTCTATCAAAGAATTGCGTAAATTGTAAGGGGTTGTATCTAGGACACGACCGCATATTTTCGACGTAGAACTACGCAATTATATTATGCAATCCACTTGTTTAACACTTCGAATATTATTTTAGAATGCATCGAAATTTTTGTAATAGATTATGTTCTTCGTTACAAATAAATTTGATAAGCGTCCTTTTACGTTTGATATGATGCCTAGGACTACCAAAATATGTGAACGGAAGAATTGTCAAACGATCATTGTATTTTACATTTCCCTCTGAAAATATCACACATCTCATGTTTGCGTAGTTCTCGAACCGCGAAAGTTCATTCACCTGAAATGACGATTTTCCAAGGCTTCTCAGTTTAAAAGTACGTTTTAGGGAAACATATTCCGGTCTGCACAACGAAAAGCGAGTACAACAGTACTCAATACCAAAAAATACCCCCGACTTGCACGGATTTCGAAGCATTACTATACATACTATTAAAAATATAGTTTGGTTCCTTTAAACTTGTATAACTTGTATAACTTTTGCGAAGACTAAAACAATGACACCTAGCGGGGATCTACTGTTAACTTCTTCGCGTACGATTTAATTTTCAAAAGAACTAAATGCAAATGCTTCGATGGGTTCCGCTCGTCTGCGCGTCTTAGCGCCTTGCGATATGCAATCATTTGGTCGATGTTCAGACAGACTGGACTAAGTAACAAAATGAGAAAAAAAAAGTTAATAGTAGCGAACAATCAAAAATTTTAAGACCTACATTCTACTTTTATCAGATCACACTTATGCTGCAAATAGCCAGGTTTGTTGCATAAATTTATTTTGACTGATCAGCAAAAGTGATAATAGTATGCATACAATCGCCACGTCTTTGTCACAACCAGAAAATGGAAGGAATTTAAAATGAAATGTTGGATTCCTTCGCATCAGGAGATTCTTCCTTTGTCCTTCAGTGAACAGAGAAAAGTAACTCATACTGAAATCCAATATACGGATACTTCACATGCCAAATCGATTAACTCAATTTTTTGAATATTTTAAAATTTTAGTATCAAAGCACTTATTAGCCCCTAACTGTATATATTCAAAACAAATTTCTTTAATAAGTATTAACACCACTAAATAACAAAATCTTTTTAGCCATTGAATAATAAATAATAATAAAACATATTATATTTTATCATTTTTCTAAATATCTTGTTTTATGGAGTTATTCGATTTGGCAATTGAAGCATCCATATATGTTTTTCAGACAATTCATAGTTATTGAAAAGTGGACAAAGTGGACCAAGTGCCAGAGAGTAAAAAACTTTTCACCATACATTTCAGATCCAACCATGGTCTTTCATTGACTGCAGGTACTCTTTTTAAACGGTTTTATTTAGCTTGCTCTGTAATCTGTAATTCATGTTTGTAACATGTTTATCTGTAGCGCTGACCCACATTAATAGATATTTGACCCCCTTCCTGTTCACCGATTGATCTGAAATTCGGAACACACCTTTATCTCTGTAGGCATTATAAAACTGCGTATTTCAAGATCTGGAAAATCCAAGATGGCGGCCGCTACAAGATGGCGGATAACATATTTTCTAAAAACCTCATCAATATGGGTTTTCCAAAACCACATCAATATGGGTATCAAATGAAAGGACTTGACTAGTAGAATACGGTTATTTAAGAAAAATGCAAATCCAAGATGGCTGCCACTACAAAATGTCGGACTACATATTTTCTCAAAACTTCATTAGTATGAGTATCAAATGAAAGGGCTTGACTAGTAGAATACGGTTATTTATGATAAATGTAAATCCAATATGGCTACCACTACAAAATGGCGGACTACATATTTTCTCAAAACTCTATTATTATGGGTATCAAATGAAAAGGCCTTTGAATGCAAGCGGATAAGTGATTTGATCTAGTTCTTTTCATCGACTCATTTGAACATAACTCAACTGCAAACATTTTTCCAGCTTATTTGACAATGTGGACGATAGATCAGAACCCCTATAGCAAAATCAAATTGAAACGTTTTTGAACGTTGAGTTATTCACGAAAGAAAAAGTTGATGAAGAGAAATCGATCAAGTCACTTACACCCCTTGCATTCTAAGCCCCTCATGTTACATTTCACATCGACTGAGACTCGATGTTGTACGTGAAAGGATTGAAGCGCCAAAATGATAAATGATGCTGTAGATGTCCGGGAACTAGGCATCGAACTCCACGAGATCCAGCCGGAGATTGGATCGCTTAACTCGACAAACTTTCGGGAAAAAATCGGGTCTACACATCACATTTTCATCGATCTGATACTGTTGATAGAGAAGATTTCAACGAGGTGATGAACTTTCGTGCTTGATGTTTAACAAATATATACCAAGAATTTATAATTTTAAATCTTACCGCTGAACATTTTTCCATTTTTTTAAAGTCATTAACCCTTTCGCTACGAGCGTCGCCACACAAGACACAAGACGTCAGAATGATACTGTGAATTAAATTATCAAGAATTTTGATTTGACGGAGCACAATGCCGTAGCGAAAGGGTTAAGAACAAGTTACCCCTAAATAATAGACCCTTTTCGACAGTATTGAAGACATAAAAACAAATTCGCTGCGTGATCTGAAGGCAATTCCTCTGTTCCGATCACTGGATTGTTCGTTGGGAAAAGTATATTGCTTCAGAGATGAGAAACGGGTCTATTTCGAAGGCGATAATAAAAATTTGATGATAAATACACATGGACTGAAAAGTCCCGGGAATACTAATGAAAACAATTGTTTTTTGAGCAAAGCTGTAGTTATTCCTCAACATAGTTTCCGTCGAGGGTAATACACTTGATATAGCGAGTTTCCAACATTTTGATTCTCTTTCTGTAGTACGAAACGTGCCTCAGTGCCACTCTGCAGACTGCCTCTTGGACTCAGGAGTGTGGAAAGGAGTCATCTTGATTACGCTTCAACAACGTCAAACCGGTTGTTGAATCATCAATGCGCCGCTGTTTTTGGTCGATTGTCAGCAAACCCATCCACCGGACAGCATTTTTCATGTCCGAAATGTCCACTCGTTCTATTGAAATGGCTATGGCCTCAGCTAACTCGCGTTGTTTCTTTGAGACACCCCTAAATCATGTCCGATTGAACTGAAACTTTGCACAGGTCATTTTTTCGGCCAATTAACAAAATGTACATGGTCGGTTCTTTAAATTCGATAATTATTTTTTTTCCATACCTTCATACCCACTCAGTCTCAAAAGATCGATTTTCGGCCAAAAACTTTTTTTTCGAGATGACACCAGATCTCGACGTTTTATGCATTTTTCGCTTTTCCAAATTCCCCTGGTGAAATATCGAAAGCGTAAAACTCAACAAGATACAGAAACACGTATCAATCAGCTTGTTGAGCAAACTAATATCCCAATCAAATAGCAGTAAATTCTGAAGAATATGCCCGATACGCAAAGAGAAGGTTTAGGCGTGAGGAACAATTATTATAACAATTATTGTTCCAATTATTAATTATTATCTATGTATCGATGCGCTTTTTGAAAGAAGTTGAAACGGTGGGCATTTTATTTTGTTCATGATTGTGAAATATGTTTTGTTTAATGGTGAGAAGGCACTACCAAAGACGATACTCAGTTACTTAACGGTATTGCGGTTGACCGGCAGAGAGCTAACATACTAATGTCCATTGTAAACTATGTATTTCGAGGCATTGATTCTGTGCCAAGAATATGGCATTTTATTCGTGATGATTTGTAATCTACTTTGACACAATTCGGACAGTTTAAGTGAAGTTGTGAGGTGGAAGTTTCTGTGCAAGATGATTCCACAGACTAACGTAGGCATTAAGAAACAGGCTAGTTAGATGTGTTTAACCAGCTCCTTCTCGGTGATCTCGGTCTGCTGCTTAGACACGACCGGTTTTGACTGCCGCTTCCGCTTTAATATTCATTTTGGCCAGACTACCGTTGGGTCGGTTGATCTGGAAAACATCCAAAAAACATTGTGCTAGTTTACCCGGAGCAGCCATGTGAAGCCGGCGCGTGCATTTGATCGTATGACCAAGAATAAGAAGACATCAACACTGGAATCGGTTTTCCCCAACAGTATTATTTGAAGTTCTACAAAATCATCTGTGTAAATCGGGAGACACAATAAAGTCATATTCAGTGCGATTTGAGGCGAAGAATGCATCCGCAAATCTAAAGGAAACAAACGCTTCATTCAGGACCGATTATGTAAGTGACATAATATTTCGACAATGAGAATGATTCAACGTGACTTACTTGCTGAGACAAGAGAAAAAATTTGCAACACTTGACTAACATCAAACAAAACTCCATTTGTACCATCACCGAAAAAAAAATCCGTTATCAAACAATTTGTTAATTTTTTTCGCTAAGATAAAAGTTTCTCTGTACCACAGTTTACGGGCTAACCCACTAAATGAATTCGAGTGTCCAACATTTAACGTTAATTGATCATTTCAGTAACAGTAGAACTTCGATAAACTGCAGAATTGAGTAACGAGATCACTTGGAAAATGAAAAACACGGATATCCCAACATAGGATTAAAAATGAGCTACAAATATCAAAAAAGAAAGATATTTCAGCATGAATATTTTGTATTATCAATATATAAATTATCAAACTATCCATTTGTAGGGTCGTGTACACCAATGGACAGGGATGCGATCTGGCGTAGATTTATTTATTTATTTATTTGGTAAATCAACATACACTTTACTGTCCTAATGATATTAATGAAAATCTCTTATCATAACAATTAAATTTCATCGAACCGCACTTCGTGAAATATGGTAGTTGAAACCCGAAGCTACTTTGTAAAACAGCCGCTGCAGGCCTTGAACGACTGCATCCATAGCTAGTACGACGGAAAGGTACGCGACGGAAGACGTAGTTTCGTAGAGTGCGAGATTGAACGTTAAAATTGATGTTTTCGAGGATCACTGGGCATTCTGTTCTAGCCATCAAGACGTCATACATCAATAAGGCGCGGTTTAGATCTCTCCGTACATGTAGCGTTTCTAGACTTATTAGTTGGCATCGGCTCTCATAACTTGGCAGTTGATGAGGGTTGTTCCACGGTAGACGCCGTAGAGCGAACCGAATAAACCGTTTCTGCACGGCTTCAATCCTGTTGACTCCATTCAGGTAATATGGATTCCAAAACGATGAGCAATATTCCAGCGTAGAGCGAACTAAAGCACTGAATAGAGATTTCAAGCAATAGACATCGGTGAAATCCCTCGCAATTCGCATAATGAACCCAAGGCTTCGGGAGGCTTTACCTACGACGTAGTTGACATGTGCTTTGATGTTGAGTTTGGTGTTCAAATAAACACCCCGATCCTTCACACATTCGACTTTGGCTAATGGAACACCATCAAGATGATAGCCGAAATGAATTGGATCTTTTCTTCTTGAGAAAGTGATCGTTAAGCATTTATTTGGATTCAGTGTCATACGATTGTTCATACACCATATCTGGAAAATTTCCAATTGCCGTTGGAGAAATAATGCGTCAACCTCAGACTTCACGTGGAAAAACAGCTTCAAATCGTCTGCGAAGGAAAGCCGAGGGCCCTTCAATACTAGATTCGCATCATTGAAGTAGATCAAAAATATCAAAGGATCGAGATGACTTCCATGAGGTATTCCTGATGTAGCCGAAAATTCAACAGAAAGGCCATCGTCAATTTTCACCGTGAGATAGCGTCCGGTCAAATAGGATTTCAACCAATGCAAGAGATTTCCGCTGAAACCAAGCTTGAGTTCAATTTTCACTTCCGATATTCCAACACCCAAACGAAAGTGGATATTCACCTCAATATTTTCGTTTGTTTCTGTGTGCTCGGTTTCGATAATTTCATTCGAATATAAACTGCTCGAATAAATAAATTTTTCAATTCGTTCTGAAAATGAATCTTGAAAACTTCGCTTCAATGTGAAGAATGAAAAGTCTTTCTCTATTCTAATATTACAACGTTTTTACTTGTCACAAAGGAAGAATGGAAGAGAAGGAGCAAAGGGAAACATTGCAGCGCAAAAATGAAAGCGAAACATTGCATCGCAAGCCCCACCCCTGTGTGATGTTCCTTATATAAAAACAGCTACCCCGTAGCGAAGCGATTGGGGTACACGATTCATGCCAGCAACCAGTCATCATCGGCGGCGAAGACGTCCAAAATGACGATCAATGCCCACAGTTTAGAATAAAATTTCCCAATTGGTGTTTTTCAAGGCTAGATGCGAATGAACTAAAATGATTGAACCCTCTATAATGCAAGATTCTATATCTCTCTCCATCGAATTGATCAGTCATGTCCTAACCGTCATTTTCTAATTAAAGCCATCAACAAAAAAAGAATAACCAGAAAAGAAGCAGAATATTCAAATCTCACAGGAGCGGTAGCAAAGCAGCAACATCAAGCGCAACAACATCAGCAGCAGCTACAAGAGCAGCAAACGAGTTCCACTTTTCCTATTACAATCTGAACGAAAATATATCGTTTGTGTTTTTGCTTTGTTTATTCACGTTATCCAGCTAATAACCAGACCGCAGTGGCAGTGAGGCATTCCAAAAGGCCATTTCCAAGACCATGAGTTTAGTTTGTGTTTTCCAAATTGGCCTTTTTCAGGGCTAGAGAAAGTATAAATAAATATAATTCAAAACATTATCGTCACTTTTATCACAACCACACAAAAATTTTTTGTTATTTTTTTTTGTCTTCCACTAATCCCCATCACGAAGCTACTCTTATTTGAGGATCCTAGAGTTGGGCTCCAATTATTAAAAAAAATAAAGGATACAACAAAACATTTAGAAACGAGGTGAGTGGACAAATACATGAAAAATAATATTTCTTCTGAGGAAACCATAAATAAGAGGAAAAAAGTTGAACAGAAAAAACTAATAAATATGGAACTTTAAGTTCACAAAATAGAGTACTGGCTAGCATACAAAAACGATACATGAATGGATTATTGCGGTTGATCGATCTATGATACGAAAATATTGGTCATTGATTTAATATATTGTTTTTATTTCTTTTTAAAATTATCGGAACGTGCTGCTGACCAACATTAGTTGTTGATCGACTTCGCATTAAATTTTGTGCTTGTCGAGTGATGTGTAGATGATTTACTATAGGTATTGTCAAGTTATGGTGAATATTATTGTTATTTATAACGCTGTGGATGAGTTTACCAGTCTGAAATTTGGTAGTCCAATAAGCAGTATAATATGAGAATCTCCGGAATATAAGTCTAACGTAGGATTGGTAGTCTGTATATTATTTTCAGACACCTATTTTGCAACATTTGCAGTTTTTTTTAAAAGTTTTTTGAGTTAATTTATCAGTTCTTTCCAGAACTGTTTGTCTAAAAGAGTTTGCGCTGTAGATATGTTCAGGCGTCTAAAAACACTAAAACCACAGGAGAACCGTGTGTCACTCGACCAGTGCCTGCGCTCACATGCTTTCGATCCAACATACAAACTGTTGTAATTTGATTCGGTGGAAGAACCGCTACCATTTTCATGCCGTCTGGTGAAGACTGCCTCTGTCTTGTTGCATCACACTTCTTCTTGGATGGCACTATCGTTCCCAGTGGAACTTTTTGCCTTCTTAAATATGGCGTCAAAGTACAGTGCATTTTCAAGCATGATATGAAAAAGATATTTTCAGCGGTTAGAGCTGTGTTCTTTGATGCAAAACGGAAGCTGAAAATTAGTTTCACTGACGCCGCAACCACATAACCTTCAGATTTGATTCAGATTTTAAGTTTCCGTTCTGCGCAAGATGCTCCAGATCATCTACGCTCCGATTCTATTCCGCCGATATTTTCGGCAGAATATGGGAAAGTTAGATCTGATAAAATGTTCTTTACTGACGGTTCATTCGTAAACGGGTCCACTGGCTTCGGCATCTTCAATGAAAATTCCAGTGCCTCTTTCAAACTCAAAGATCCTTGTTCCGTGTATGTCGCTGAACTTGGTGCGATATACTACGCACTAGGGATCATTGAAACACTGCCCATCGACCATTATTTTATTTTTTCAGACAGTCTCAGCTCAATAGAGGCAATTCGTTCAATGAAAGTTGATAAACGCTCATCTTATTTCCTAACAAGAATAAGACATCTATTGAGTGTTTTGGTCGAAAAATTATTCAAGATTACCTTAGCATGGGTTCCCTCTCATTGCTCGATTCCGGGGAATGAGAAAGCGGACTCGCTAGCTAAGGTGGGCGCTTCAGAAGGCACACTTTTTGAAAGGCAAATTGCCTATAATGAATTTTTTCCCATTCCTCGTCAGGACACACTCGTTAGTTGGCAGCGCATGTGGAGTGAAGATGAGTTCGGTCGCTGGTTACACACGATTATTCCTAAGGTTTCGATGAAAGCTTGGTTTAAGGGATTGAATGTAGGTTGTGATTTCATTCGCGTGATATCTCGGCTTATGTCCAATCACTACAACCTAAACGCGCATCTCTATCGCATTGGGCTCGCAGCAAACAATCTTTGTGATTGTGGCGATGGCTATCACGACATCGAGCATGTTGTCTGGTCGTGTATCCGGTTCCATGCTGCTCGCTCTCAGCTCTCTAGAGCACTGAGAGCAAAAGGCAGACAATCGGATATCCCCGTCCGGGATATCTTAGGTAGCCGTGATCCTGATCTTCTGCTTCATCTATACCTGTTCCTCAGAAACGCCGATGTCAACGTTTAATGATGTTTCCTTCGTTGTGTCCCTGTTTCATATCCCTCCTATCCGATCTATAAACTTTTACTTAGTCGCGGCAATACATACACACACTCTTTACAGATACACGGGCCAAAGGTTGTGCAGTCCACTAATCATTCAACAAGAGCCAAAGGTTGTACCGCTTATGACAACTCTACACGAGCTGATGATTGCGCCGGCTAGTGATCATTCTATCCTGGATTCCTCGAGTCGAGAAAGACGCACCACGCTAGATATGGGGTACAGACTAAGGGGGCGTTGCTGATTAATGGTCAGCTGCATCCCAAAAGGAAGTATCCCGTGTCGGGCACACGTACAGAGCATTGGAGACAGCAACATCACAATTACGAAAACACTTGTAATACTAACCTCGAGCCAACCGCGAGTAATCGGTTACATATTACTAACATAGTTATAAGGCAAACATTGTCGAAATATTGAACTCCCGGCCCCGTCAGGTTGACGCCATATGAGCCTTAATAAAAATATATATTTTGGATAAAAAAAAAAAGGTGCTCCATAGAATAATTTATGGATTATTTCGTTCGATAATTATTGTTGACTCAAATAAAATTATTGACGAACTTGGATGACCATGAATGTTGGATTAAAGATAATATTGAACGAATGATTTCAACACACGAGAATTCATTTTTTCAAACTGGGATACAGCACCTTTCAAGATCAACAGGCTTTGATCAAAAGTTCAACGAATTTATTAACACTCAACCTACCGATGTTTCATGTATACATATTCCTACCACAGCGGGTCAAGTGAGCTTCTAAAAATAGTTAGTGAACAATGACTAGATTTATATAGTTTTGTTGAGAAACGTGGCATACCATATTTCTCCTGTATATTTCGACATTTTGAGATAAAAATTATTAGCAAAATATTAAAATTGCAATTTTTGACACGCAAAATAGCAATGTAGCTTGGAACGGTTACTGTTAGCTCGCTTGGGTAGTCAGCAAAACAATTAATTGTGATCATTTACTATTCATTCACAAATACAACAAAATATATAAAGCAATAGCAAAAAACAGTAAGTGGGTTATATCTATGGTATAACCGCAAGGGTGACGTAGGACTATCGTTGATTTAGAGATCATTTGTATGAAGTTGAATCTGAATTCATTCTGAATGAATGAATATTTGGAGAACTTCGAAAACGAGAGCGTTACGTTGGAGGCATAAGGTTTCATGCATCCAATATTGGATACGGAAATATCCTACTGATGGGGAAGAATAATCTTCAGATGCTATCCTGTTGATTGCGATTGATTGAAAAATCACAAAACCTAATGTATTTGGTCACAGTGTTACATGGATAGAAAACATTAAAATAAACTCTTTCATATGAATGTAATTTTAAATTCCCAGAGGAACTGGCAGATTATTTTAAGTAACGATTAGATATTTCCACATTTTCCTCGATACTGGAAGCCCACCAGTGGTTAATACCTACTCGATAACTACCTGTTAATAGCACTTGATTGAAACATATTTGGTCACAGTGTTACATGGATAGAAAACATTCAATTAAACTCTTTCACATGAATATATTTTGAAAATTCCCAAAGGAACTGGCAGATTATTTTCCAGCAATGATTAGATCTTTCCGGAACTTTCTCGATGCTGAATGGCATCCTAACGGAAAGAGTTCTGCGCGTGTATGTGTCGATCCTTCGCCGTCCACCTCCTCCAGCACGTTAGGCAACGATGTTGTCTTGTCGATGTCCTCACGAAAAATGAATGTGTCTCACCACCAGAATATCGCTTAAGTATGCTTTTTGTGTGTGATTGAATCGAGAGAAGGTGTGGTTTACGATGGCAATTTGGAAGGCAAACTAGAGGGGAATGAACTCTCTGAGCTCGGAACTTTCGGCGACTGAGCAATAATCGATTGCGGGCGCATACAATATTGGATACGGAAATATCCTACTGATGGGGAAGAATAATCTTCTGAAGCTATCCTGTTAATTGCGATTGATTGAAAAACCACAAAACCAAATGTATTTGGTCACAGTGTTACATGGATAGAAAACATTCAATTAAACTCTTTCACATGAATATATTTTGAAAATTCCCAAAGGAACTGGCAGATTATTTTCAGTAACGATTAGTTATTTCCACATTTTCCTCGATACTGGAAGCCCACCAGTGGTTAATGCCAACTCGATAACCACCTGTTAATAGCCGCGCGTGTATGTGTGTGTAGCGATGTCTTCCCAGGGGACCGTTTGTGACATCACTCTCCTCCTGATAGATTCCATATAGATTTATAGATTTATATGAAATCTTTCTGATATCATATAAATGTTTGCAAGGGTCAAATGACCCTTTGCGGTAGTTAGGGCAGATTACAAATGTATCTCAGTAAAACAAAAAATAAAAAGAGAGAAGTAAACACTGAAACATACATTCGATGTATGTTTTAGGAAAAATTGTGTAGGCAAATGATGTTGTGACAATGTAATTTGCAAGAAAATTTTGACTAAAAGTTCAAAATGGGTCATTTGACCCCTCGTGGTAGGTTTAGTGTTAAGTATATCTTGCGTAACAACGTAATTTACGGGAATAAATGAGGTTTTTTGTTGTCTTTTGTTTTTAATATCTAAGATGATGAAAACAGATTGAAGCCTGTATCAACATTACCCTTCAAGTGATCCTCCTCATAACAATGTGTAATCTCTATATATATATAAAAATGTTCTGTTCGTTTGTGTACGCGTCAAATTTAGCGATTTCCCTCATCTATCTGGGAAATGAGGGAAATCGCTAAATTTGAAATCACTTCGAAACTCAATTTCAGTTCATGAATTTGTCAAACACGTGGAAAAAATGTTTCCTTCACATAAAGGGTGTGTCACATCAAATTGCATCACGGAAAAAAGAGTTCTAGAAACTTAATTTTTAGGAATTATATCTTCAGCTTTCGCTTATAATCAGATAAGAGTGTATAGATCACGTTGGCCATGCTTCACTGTAAATTTTTCGTAAATTTGGAAAAATGTCGTCGAACGAAAAAGAGCGTCGTGAATTAATCCTGCACATTCATTTGAAGCAGCACGAGGGCCCGACCATCTTCTGGCCGGATCTCGCTTCGTGCCACTATTCAAAGGACGTGTTGGAGTGGTACGAAGCCAACGGGGTCACCTTCGTGCCAAAGGAAATGAACCCGCTCAACGCGCCGGAGCTTCGCCCAATAGAGAAATATTGGGCGATTATGAAGCAGGCCCTCCGGAAGAACCCAAAAGTTGTCAAATCGGAGGCGGACTTCAAGAGAAAATGGATTTCTGTTCAAAAAAAACTACAACCTGACGTTGTACAGAACCTTATGGACGGGGTAAAGAGGAAGGTGCGAGCATACGGGCTTGGGCTCGAAGTATGAATAAAAAGAAAATGCCAAAAGTTGTTTAAAAGTTTTTATTTTACTGTCTAAAATTTTCAAAAGGATCGGTCTACTGGGCGAATTTCTACAGCGTTTTTTCCGTGATGCAATTTGATGTGACACACCCTTTAGAACACATATTCATTACTGAATAGTCGATGTTCATGAGAAGCTCAATTTCAGAAACGCATTCTGGTCATATATAAAATCATCTTTCTTCCAATTTTCCAATTTTTTATGCCGTAACAACATTCCTTGAAGTGGATTGTATAGTGTGTCCAACTTTGAGCTTAATCGGTTCCGCACTTTTAAAGTTTTTGACGCGTACACAAACGAGCAGAACATTTTCATATATATATATATATAAAGATAGAGATAGATGAGGGAAATCGATAAATTTTAAATCACTTCGAAACACAATTTCAGTTCTCTATATATACAACAATGTTCTGTTCGTTTGTGTACGCGTCAAAAACTCGAAAAGTGCGGAACCGATTGAGCTCAAAGTTGGACACAATGTTATATCCACTTCAAGGAGTGTTGTTATGGCATAAAACAATTGGAAAATTGGAAGAAAAATGATTTTATATATAACCAGAGTGCGTTTCTGAAATTGAGCTTCTAATGAAAATCGACTATTCAGCAATGAATATGTGTTCAATGAAACATCTTTTTTTCACGTGTTTGGCAAAGTCATGAACTGAAATTGTGTTTCGAAGTGATTTAAAATTTATCGATTCCCCTCATCTATCTCTATATATATAAAAGTTTTCTGTTCGTTTGTGAGACAACATACAAAACAACCAAACACATCTAGGATTGTTGTTACAACATAAAAAAAATGAAAAATTCAACCCAATCATGCAACCACAATGTGCCACAGCAAAGCGTGGCAGGGTACAGCTAGTGCTTTATAAACATTCACTGAAGTACGGCTTCTTGATGCTCTGCAAAAAAAAACAGTTCCTAGAAGCAATGCAGGAATACTGGAAAAACACTCAATAGCAGAGAGCGCGAGTGGGGACAGCCGTTATCAATACTCGATGGGACCAAAATATCAACACAATTGAAGTAATCCTCTCAAGGGGGAAAGAAGCCGAATGAATTTTGATATATCGCGTCGTTCGCAAAAAGGGTTGATTACTTGTGTTTCGCACGGCAATTATCTTATCAGACCATTGTTGATTAGGCACTTGTTTTCATCGCATATTGCAGCCTTAGAGTATACTCATGTGTTACATCACATATTTGCAAAAAGCTTTACGGTATATACTTCCGCTCAGGATCTTGATTTGAGTAGATAGATCGATAATTATACCACTGAGTGGAAGAGCTCAACAATCATTCCAATTTATCGCCAACTATAATTCGAAGTTGATTGATAATTCTTTAAAACAACAAAAATCACTCTTCCACCATTCGACCCTGTCGTTACCTTAGCAGACCAGGTTTGAGCGTCTGTCCGTAGAGTAGTGTCCTTCGTGGAAGCTGAGGTGAATAGCATTCGGCAGCATTTGCATTCAGCACCGGAGACGGTGATGTTGTCCAAACACTGACAGAGGTACTCTGGCCGAAGGAAAACGTGCTGCAGAAGCGGTGAAAAATCCGGACGCCTTCTGCACGTTGCGATGGTTTGCCTAAAGTACCAATGATCTTGACCGCGTGGTTGATCGTGGTCTGTTGCATCATGGCGACTGCAGTTAGGGTGTATATTTTGCATCACTACTATCCACGGAAACAGGCGGCGCGGAAGTGAAGCGGGGGAACGGATGAACGGAAATTCAACGGCGCGTGGAACTGAGTCAATAACCACAATCGCAAACACAGATCGGAAGCTGCCGGATGAGAAGCTCAATACAAACTGATTTGTGATGGGACAGATGAACGCGTTGGGGTGCAAAAGGCGCGCACTGTCCGATCTGACGTTTCAGTTTTTGTTTTTTGTTCCTCTGACAAAACAATAGCAGCCGAGGTAGCGTGAGCCAAGCAGATAACGGCGCAGCTCAGCACGCTATAGAAAATGACGTACGATCGTTTGGAAGAGCGTTCAAAGTTTCGCTGATTCATGATCGTGAACTTGATTCGCGTCTGATGAAATTTCGTAAGAAATGGCACCTAAATCAAAATGAAAAATCGGTAAACATAGACTTCAATGACATTCTAACCAGATTCCACGTGATTCGTAACTAATGTGATAACAAATTCAAGAACAAGTTTTATTGCATTTGCATGGAAATGATTATCAGAGTACATGTACAGTGTAATTAAGCAATGCATATGCTGCGCAAACAACAACCGTAAAGTCGCCGTCATCAGAACCTATATTTCAACTGCCGTAATTTGGTACGAGGCTGACAGGTATGTGATCATATCCAGTTTTATTTGTGTACCCAGACTGACTGCCACGGCCATCTTTATCACGGAATGTTCACTCCTACCCATGATTAACTAAGCTGTGCACGCTGTTTCCAACCGCCATCATAACCAGTGGGTGATCCGAAATAGAAAAACCATACAACACCCTCCAAGAGCGCCAAATATCATTCACTGTGCGTATAGTTGAAGTTCATATCCCAAGGTCCTTCGCTTCGTCCCGTCCCGTGTCTTGTCAGCGATATATCGTAGCGGGTCGAGCTAACAACCCGTTACGAATAATATGATAAGAACTGTTACGCCTAAAGCCCCCTGTTCACCCGAGTCTGTGTGTCTGGTAAGCTCCAAACAATGCAATTAAGGAGGAACAATAAAACTGCCAGTCATACAACCTGTATTGTTCACATATGGTACAATATGGTGTAGCACCATTAAATTTACCTTTCGCCCAACTTGCAGATCATCTTGTCCCCGATGCTGACAACAACTGTGGTTTTCCTGGTGTTAAATATGTCGCTACGGAGTCCAACACTTCGCAGTCGAACGACGGTCTCCTCGGAAAGCAAGTGGCGTATAGTTACAGCAGCATCATCATCACGAATCAATAGACTGTTCCGCCATTTGCCCAACGTGACAGAACAGTCAATCAAATACAATTTAAAAAGATGAAAAAAAAATCAAATCTCCGACAGCAATTATTCCTAATTTGACTGTCCGATTGTCGTTAGTGTGTCACAGATTTCATCATTTTTGCCACACTCAAAACCGGCGGAATGTATCAACAACAACGACGAAAACAAATAAAAAAAAACTTCTACCCACTATTGTCTCGTTTGCCAAAGCGTTCGCTTTAAACAAGCCTAACACAAAGATTCCAATTAGCTATAACATT
The DNA here is from genome assembly GCF_029784135.1 of Toxorhynchites rutilus septentrionalis. Taxonomy (NCBI): domain Eukaryota; kingdom Metazoa; phylum Arthropoda; class Insecta; order Diptera; family Culicidae; genus Toxorhynchites; species Toxorhynchites rutilus. The sequence continues at coordinate 63,385,679 of NC_073745.1, forward strand.
TTTGCAACTTTTCGGGTGAGCTTCCGGGTGTTAACTGATTGTATCATCATCGGAAGATTCCAGGAGAGCTCTCGAAACAATGGGAATGACCCAATCAAAGCCCAAAGTTAAAACTTTGTTGGATATCGTGTGAGCATGAGTATGTGAAACTGTGCAAATCAATCGAAGGGCACGTTTTCGTGCATCTGAGCAGATGAGATGGGACAATTAGTGTCTGATCGAAGAACAGATTTAATTTGCAAATTTTTCACGCAAACAAGAACAGTTAACGTGCGGAAAATTGGTTTGAACAATATTGGCCGGAGAGATCGTGTGAGAATGACGCTACTCTTTCTACATGAGGTGGTAAACAAATTAAAATGTTTGTAAAGTGTTTGAAATTTTGAATTCATATTTAGTATATAATTTCAAAACACATAAATCATTGCTTTTCGAATAAACATCATTGCCAACTCACGTTTCTAGAACCTAGTTCAGTGTGTTAAAATTAGTTTTATAGTACCAACATAGACAACAGTTGCAGTAAATATTATAACATTGAAAAATATTCTCTGGTCACGATTTGACGTTAAAAATTGTACATCTGCTGGAAAAATATCACACGTTCAACGTTTGTGGCTTTCAACACTTTAAAAAATTCATTGTTTTGTAACGGTTGTCACGGCTGTTCACGCCATAAAAATTGTTGATGGTTTGTTTACATATTTATTTGCCATTTATATTGGCAAACTATTAGAGGCGAATGAACTGCAAAGTTTAAAGCCCCTCAAAAACAAAGAATGGAATGGTATATTGGCACACTAAACGATTTTTATTTTAAAATTTTTCTGTTTCTACAGGGTGGCACATAAGTAACCCAACTGTTTTCATGTTAAGTGCTAGAAAATGTAAGAACGTACAAAAACTGAGTGAAAGAAATGATATTTTATACAGAAATCTTCATTAAAATTAATATTGAAGTAGTGTTCGGCATATAAATCAAATTTCTACGCATGATTCAAACTCCGAACACTTCATTTTCAAATGAAAATTTACTGAACTTTAATGTTATAAATAATTGAATAATCAAAACCCTGAAATTCTTTGGCTTTTAGGCTTCATTTTAACATTATTTACAGGTATCGATACGGCCTATAATATATAATATTGAGCATTTGCAAAAAAGTGACAGTCAAAACCAATAATTTAATTTTGCGTTAGAAAATTCTGTATAAAAAACGAGTATCGTTAATTTTTCGGTTTTTGTTTGTTGTTTTCATGTTAAGTGCTAGAAATTGTACGAATCTACAATAAATGGATGAAAAAAACTATATTATGCAAAAATTTTCATTAAAATTAGTGTTCGGAATATGAATCAAATTTCTACGCATAATTCAAATTGCGAACACTTCATTTTTCAATGTGAATTTACTGAACTTTAATGTTATAAATAATTTAATAATCAAAACCTTGACATTATTTTGACTATAGACTTCATTTTAATATCATTAATAGGTATTGATACCGCCTTGGTCCAGAAACCATGTAAACTATGAAAAACAAATACAATCAATAATGACGAAAGCAAAATCCATTTTTTTGCGAGTATAATATTTTTCCAAAAAAGAATAGCTAATTGACTTTAATTTGATATATCAATCATATGAATCGGTCCAGTAGTTCTAAACATATGATTTAAAGGAAAAAAAGTCACAGGAGGGTTGTGTCCGAGACACGACCGCATAGTTGACGTAGGATTCCGTTGAGCTATCTGTTGATTTTGGATATTTTTGAAGAATTACATCGTTAAACTCTTTGATAATGATTTGGTTCTAATGTCTCTGTTAGGGAACACATTTCGGTAGGAACAAAAGTTCCCCCTACCTTCATGTATTTGCAATACCGATTTCCCCCAGGCAGCTTAGTTTTAATGTCTCTGTTAGGGAACACATTTCGGTAGGAACAAAAGTCTCCCCTACTTTCATGTATTTGCAATGTCGATTTCCTCGAGGCAGCTTAGTTTTGAAGTCTCTGTTAGGGAATACATTTCGGTGGGAACAAAAGCTCCTCCTTCTTTCATGTATTGGCAATGCCGATTTCCTCCAGGCAGCTTGGTTTTGATGTCTCTGTTAAGGACCCGCCGCATGTGTCGTCAATGTCGACCAATCAGAAGTGGGTATTTCCGTTAGGATAGCAGTCGAGATTTTTCAATTGTTCGATAGTTAGTTTCATGACATATATTATTTTCTTCAATATAAAAAATTGTTATGGGGTGTCGAAATAGATCGACGCAAAAATTTAATCAATCCATCATGAAATGACTGAAATTGAAATTGGACAATTTTCTCGATGTGCTCGATTATCGTTTTTCAATTTGTACCCCAATATGTTCCCGAAAGACGTAATCCTACGTCGAAATGCATTTTTGCTGTTCGGAATTTGAGACAAAAGTGTTCGAAATATGAGTCAGTAACAAAAATGGTGTTCGGAATTTGAGACAAAAGTGATTAAACATATTTTTAGTTTTTCACCATGAATATGTATTTGTATATCAATTTTATTGCAGTCAAATGAAAAAGAAGGCTCTGTTGTATCCAAAAATCAATTTAATTTCGCGACAGAGTACCATTTTGAGTAATGAGAAACTGTTTAATGGCCATCAAAGCTCAAGTGTTCGGAATTTGAGACAAAACGGTATATAGAAATTAATTTTTCAAAACTCATGATTTGCTTGTTCACAACGTCAGTTTTCCCACCTTGTTTCAAAACATAGTCGGTTGTAGATGTCGGTCCTGGAGGCTCTCGTCGTTCTTCCGTCACACTCGGAGTCGCCTTTTCTTGTTAAAACAGTTCGAACTTGGATTCGTCCGATCAAATAACGCGCATCCAGAACTCCAGCGGATTGTTGACATGGTCCCTCGCAAACTGAAGTCATTTTTTTGTTGGTATTGCTGATCATCGGTCGCATTTTGGCGAAGTAGCTCTTCAGGTCCCGTTCACCCAAGCGTCGTCGAATGGTGCGATTAAGAAGGTCCAGACCCAACCTTTCTTTAATCGCCCGAATAGTCGTTCGTAGGTTTTTCTTTACTTCTCGGATGACTAGCGTGTCCTTTCCTGCATCAGTCTTACGTTTCGGTCCTTTTCCTGATCGATCGGCCATGCTGCCGAGCATCTGGTGCTTCAGAATAACCAGCTGGACCGCATCACGGCTTACCCGATACATCTCAGCAAGGGATTCGTTGAGTCTACTTACGTTGGAAGTCACGCACAATCAATTTTTTTCGCATCCATTTTTCGGAAGCTTCCTCAGTGTCAAAAACACGTCACTACGCACGGAAAGTTGACTAAAAAGTTACGAAAATTATGTTTGTGTCAGATGTAATCAACCAGCTGTCAAAACCGAGGGGTGAATCGAGCTTGAGCCTGAGCTTGGATAGACTGTACAATTCGTAGTTGCTCTCCGTGATTGACCTGAACCAACCAAATTGCACAACATACAGAATGACGCTTGGGACCAGCATATCATTCTCGTTGTGCAATTTTCTGTTTTCTGTGGTTAGCTAGCGTTTACCATGGAAGGGATATTTGTTAGTGGAATAGGTTTAAAATCAGGATTCACTGGGGTAAGTGATGTGATTATGTGAATGCGAACTATCGACCACTCGACGAAACGAAACCCCTAAAATCTCGTGTTACGAGACGCGGCAGAAATTATCTTTTGGTATCCTAAGAAGGAAAACCTATAAAATGTAAAAATTTTCGACCAGCTATATATTCTATCGTTTAACGCATGTACTTTTCATCGAAATCCAATGGCGACGGCGAAGAGTTATCCTTGGGAAACCTGAGAAGGTAACCGAGAGAAATATATATATTCTATTACTCATCGCACGTACTTCTCATCGAAATATCTCCGCGTTGTCTTTGGGAACCTGACAAGGTAACCAAGAGATATCTATATATTCTATTATTTATCACTCGTACTTTGTATTTCAAATAATAAAGAATTATATAATAAAAGTTAAACGAGTTAAACAATTAATGAATGTATAATTTTTATACGCATTTATCTACAAATTTGCATCAAAATGACACCCGGCATTGCTTCACTGGATCCTAGGAGTGAGTCAACTAGAAATCAACTATACACTATACACAAATGAACACTTACACACTAACTAGAAACTTTCTACGTCTAATTTTCAAGGTACAAAGAGAGGAGAATTAAAGTTAATAAAACATAACCTTCCGCCTGCATATCGGACACTTACAAAAAACAGATACACTTTTCTATCGAAAAGCATAACCGTTTTGATCCACTCCCAGTATCCGAAATCTGAATCAAAATCAGATATATAGTTAAGAATTTACTGTTTCTCTCGGGAGTCTTCAATCTGAATACTTCATCAGAAATATGAATTAGTGAATTGTAAACGAAAATTGAGATACACAATTTTATAATAAACAATTCACAGGATATGTTTGAAGTTGCATCAATTATATACACTCTAATAATTGGATAGGTAAGCGATGTCAGGAACCCCAAACCAGAATATAGAAATGCATTATATATTAACGTCGAGAACCGTAGTCTAAAAATCAACTCCCCAAGTTGCCAAATTGGCTGCCCAAATTTTACCTGAAATATTAGTTTTTGACGACTTCAGCATTGTATGGCAAGGCTACCCCACTATGCCCTCCACCAATTGGCTCGATTCATAGGTGTGTAAAAATCGAATCGATTTAATACTACCGGTCACCCTAAGACCACAATCCCCTATATATTACACAGCTGTTCCAAACACAAACAAGCACGATACGCTTCTACATCCCGAAAATAAAGCTAAACATCAGGTATAACTAGGTGTCACCACTACCAAGGATACATACATACACAAATATTGAACATAATAAAATAGTGAAACATAAGAAGAAAAAGAAATCGCTCATAGTTGCTTTTCATGGAAGCAACTGCTATCGCGGTTCAATACAGCAATTCAAAAAGAGAGATAGGAAGAGGAAAATGCATTCTATTCCTTAGCTTTTTTGTGCTGTTGTTGGCGGAACTTCTATGTCCAAATAGTGGTGATAATATCACTGCACATTCTATATATACAAAACCGAGGGGTGAATCGATGCAGAAAACACGGTAAAACAACGCAAGTGGATTTTTTATGTCATACACAAAAAGTACTGAACTACCGTAAAACATTACTTGTATTTCGATAACTACAGTCGATTTATCAATAAATCTTAAGTGTCGCAATAACTATCGACTCACCCTTTATTGAGGGTAAATAATTTGTAGTATCAGGTCGAGCATAGCTCTATTCTAGACGTGAAAATCAGCAGAGGAGATTGAAAGACGTGCTACAGTTGTGAAAACTTGCAAGTTGGATTTATTAAGAACGGAAAATAGTGTATATCGAAATTGATGCAAAGGTAAACATTTAAGTATCGTCGATGTACGAAATGTCTGAGTCTTCGAAATATGCCTCAGTGCCACTCTACAGACTGCTTGTTGGACTCAGGAGTGTGGCATTAAATCCACGTTTCATTGTCACAAAACGTCGAAAGAAGTCCACTTGATTGCGCTCCAACAACGCCAAACCGACTGTTGAATCATCAGTGCGCCGACGGTCAGCAAACGCGGCACTCATCGTGCGGATAGCTTTTTCATGTCCAAATTGTACCCCACTCGTTCTTTTGAAATACCTACGGCATCAGCTAACTCGCGTAACTTCACTTTACGATCTTTCAAAACGAATCGATGCACTTGTTTCACGATTTCTGGATTCGTCTCTTTTGGCCTTCCAGAGCGAGATGCTTGTACGGCCCATTTTAAATTCACTAAACCACCGATAAACTGTTGTTCTCGAAGGAGCAGAAGTGGAATAATATTTCGTCAGCCACTGCATTAATTGTTCAGGAGTTGTTCTCATCAAAATAAATGTTTGATAAAAAAAACGATATTCCTCTTTTACCATTTTCTATACGAATGCTCAGGTAGAGACATTCAAACAACACTCAAACAACACATAAGCTAGGGACAGATGAATTTCTCGAAATGAATCTTGTTCATTTGTTGTAGCACCATCTGTTGAAAAATCCCGGGACGTTTCAGTCCATGTAGTAGTCTTTATAAATTAAGATCGCATACTCTCATTCGATAAAATTTTCGAGTTACCGCCACGATGTTTAATGAAATTTTTTGATTTTGAAATTGCATTTATCGTGTTGTTGCTGAGTCGATTTCGAATATAATCAAATATTCAAATATTGATTACATCCAGAAAAACTGTTCGACGTTTTCCGAGAAGTGAGCCATAATGAGCACGTTCCAACACGTTCCAAGCAAGACAGCAAAGTTCAAACTAACTCTCAGCCTTAATGTAAAATCCATTAAGGCTGAATACTAATTTTTTAATGTTCAAATTGGATTTTTAAATGCTACAAGAGAGTTCCGAAGAAAACTACGCATAAGGGCTACCAAAGAATTCTGCTATAGAGCTAATTATTAGATTTCATTTCTTCCTAAGTTACTATCGGAAGTGATACACTGGCGAATTGAATAAAATAATTTCGTAGTCTTACGTTAACAATGCGGACGTGTTTTGGAGACCATCCTTTCAATTGTTCAATTGGTTTCCTAAATTATTAACCACCTGGGTGACGTCTTTAGAGAACCTCTATTGAACTGACAGGAGCCACCATATCGATTATCCCACTGACAGTTCTGCTTGAGATTTTGCTAATGATCCTAGCACCAATCATAGCACCCGGCTGTTATTAACATTAGAATTAAGGAAAAATGTTTGAATATACTAGTAACCGTGACCGGAAAAATCGCCGCAGTAAACAAATGCAACAGAAACAAACGCTTAGAAAAAGTGTAGTAGGCTAGGAATATTGTGGAGCGGAAAAAAACCTCATATAAATGCCTGTGTATAAAAGCCGCACGTTTCTATTATAAATTTATTTTCTCGTTCTCATTTTTCGAAATTTATTCTGAGGTCAATTTAATGGGGAGGAAGACTCTATTTAACGAGGATAAGGAATCGAGGCCCAAGTAGCCAAGATGACGCGATCCGAGTCCACCGCCGACCCGCCGTCGGAAGCGGCGATGTCTCGCACGCAAACCTGTGTTCCACTGATTGCCCGGTTAGTTTGTAACATAGAATACCATCCTTTAGCATTGTCCGATTGAGCTTTAGCGGGTGTTGGACGGCTTAGGTTTGCCTGGTGCATTACGTTTGCCGGGTTAATTTTTGTTTTAAAATACAATACCGCACCTAGATATTACTAGCCTACTACACTTTTTCTGATTAGTTGTTTCTGTTGCAGTTGCTACTCCGAAAATTCCAGATATTCAGGCTCAAAAAACCGCGAAATCAAGGAATATGGCTAAATTAACCGTGTGCAGCGCTCTTAACCATTTCCGTGAGCAACGTACACTCTATTGGCAGGATCATTGGAAGCGTCGAGGTGGAACTAATAATTGTAATTGTATTTGGGATGTTGAGAGCGCTGGCTAACAAGGCTATGGGTTCCAAAATGTACAAGAAAGTGTCTGAACACACGTTTTCTCCCGCACATCAATGCTCACAATGGACCTGTGAAGTTTTGGTCTGATTTGACAAGCCATCACTTCAGCGAAGAAGTCCTGCAGTAAGAGCGAGACAACGGGGTGAATTCATTCCAAAAGGACATCAATCCACCCAGCTCATCTCAATTCCAATTGGGAAACATTTGTCACAGTTGTCAAACAGAAGATGAAGAAGAGGAGAAAGATGACTCGGAATGCGACAGGAATGAAGAGAACGTGGAACAAAATGTACGCTCAGGTTAAACAACAGATTGTCTAAAATATGATAGTTATTCGAAGAAAACTTCGAGATTTCATCAAATCCAAATCGATTTTTTTTTCTTTGAAGACCAATAAATCTTCTTGATTAATTATTTTATTCTGTTCTTCCATTAACATGGTTCCGAGATAGCTTGATTTATTTGCGTCCAAATTTCAAATGAATCATGTTTTAGAAATTGCAATGTTTCTTAAATACACCCTTCACGGGGCTTGTTGTTGTTATGCTTCGAATAATTATGTACTTGTAGATTAAATAATATTAAAAGTTAGAAGTTTTTCAAAATGTTATTCACGACAGCTTACGGCTGATTCGTGATATGTTTTTTTTTATTTTGGTTTAGTGGTTTTACAAAATGGCTTTTGCAACTTGGAAAACTTGCGACCAAACCCACTATCTCGCAGGAGTACCATCGTCATACATATGCAGACGAATTATCAAGACTGGGCGAAAACTCTTATAACGGCGTCAATTTACTTAGAGGAATTATATCCTGGTTTTTGCTGCTTTTCTCGGAGACTAACAATGCTTTTGGCATGGGTCTACGTCTAACCTTTCAATATGTGGGCCTATTTCAAAGGTGAAAAAAGGAAAAAGTGAAAGATTTTGAACGTTAATATCTCTTTAATTAATCGATGGATTTTGATTCCGAATACACAAGTTAAGAGATGTTTTTGTTTGCGACACATATAGTGAAAAGAGAAAAGAAGTGAACAATGTAACGATGAAAGAGGTCAATTTTACTCGTATATGCTTCACATGATATGGATTCGGGGAATATTGTTGTTATGCCCATTCACGCGCCGCTCGGAGAATCACGTTGCATCGAAGCGCGATTCACATATATAGGAGAAGTGTGTAATACGCACCCCCAAAGCGAGAATGGATTTATCCTGACCGTGCTCTAAAATTTTAAGGTAACAACTACGTCAGTACGTAGATTAGTTAACCCTCAGTCATCTGTACTCGTTCTGTATTTCAGATACTGAATAACAAAAGTGCTACGAATTTTATTTTGTAAGGCGCCCAAATTCTAATTTTCTAATCATACGGTGTTAAATGGCCCAGCAGAAGTATAATATGCCCATGAGTTGTTCCTCTCAGAAAGTATAAAGCTCAGAGAAACAGCTTGTATGAATGAGAGATTCCATCAATCTATTCCCTTCATGCCCACCAGCGAAGAGAAGAGGTGAGCGTGTTCTCCCAGTACTCGTGCATTAATTCTCCAGTCCGCGCTCTTGTTTTCCTACATTCTCTGAGCACATAATATAGATGCCAGATGTGAAGACATGTTTTCGTTGTCAAGACATTTAATTTTGTGAACCCATACTGAGGTCATTTCAAAGTATGTGAAAACAATTGTTTGTGTGATAAAGAACACCGAACATGATTTAGAAATATCGTGATGGTTTGCTCATTTTTGTTCACCATGTCATACATTTGAAGACATTTATTCGTGTCATGCAGAGATATTTGAAAATCATCTGGCATCCCTCACATACAAGCTATTTCTCCCGTGAGAATGTTTACGGCCGAAAGCGAGCAAATTGCCCCGATCGAGGGTATGCCATACTGCCCGATGGTAAGCCGATGCGGAAAATATTGAATTGAGAAGGAAATGAATCCTTTCTTACCATTTTCTTCATCTGAGATATTCACTGGGAACTCAACTCAATAAATATGACCCACAGTTATCGCCTCTGAATCGGTTTCAAGCAACAAAAACCTTATAGAAATGATGTAGAAAATTACATCGAAAATCACTTCCAAAGAAAATTATTTTTCTTATTTTTTTAAAGCATGTTACAAATGTAAAACTTGCATGGTAGGATTCTATCATTGACAAGCACGATTACCTATTTCCATTGCATTTCTATTCTTGCTGGTTTACGAGAAAATCAGGCGGGTCAAATTGCCCGGCAGACGCATTTTAGACACATCTCCTCTAAGAGCGGAGATACGATACGAATGAAAAGTAGAGGAAGGAAGTGAGAAGGTCCCACGTCTCTCCGGTTATGTCCACGACATTGCCCACCCGTCTTTTTTTCTCATCTCCACCATACACAGCTTCGTGTTCGCAGAGCACATCGCTGTTCTCAACAATTCGAATTGTGTCACTTTTCGTTCAAGAACCTAAACCGATGACCTGTGTCAATTTTTTAGCAAGTTGGTCCAGGAAATGTTTGTGTATTTTGCTCAAAAATTGTTTTTGTTTACAAATCACGGAAATAAACTCTCGAAATGCCTCAATTTGGAGATATTTCTCTTTCAGAAGATCCAAGACACTATGAAGTGCCTCTCGCGAGAGAGCTACAAATGCAACCATTGAAGAGCCTTATCAATAAATATTTTAACATACTAGCCGCGGACTTCAGGAAGTGTGAAACCATACCGTTGAAACTCCATGCAGTAGTTAACCAAATTTCATTCGGAAGCAATCACTGAAGAAATACCTCGAACAACATAATAACGATGTCATCGGCTGTCCAGTTGAGCATCAAACGAAGAATAAATCTAAAGATCCACCTGGGTATAGTGTTTCGTTTGAATAAATTCCTTAACGTTATTCAAAACCATCTGAGGCTTCCTAGGAAGAAACTCAAAAAAAAAACGCGATGCTTTTTGACGTAGGACTACGTCTTTCATTTCTATACCGGGGTGTAAAATCAAAGTTTCGAAGACGAAAGCGTTACGCCGGAGACCGAGATTTTGAGCGTTAATAGCTCCTAAACAACTGAATGAAATGGCATGATAAACACTTCATTTGAAAGATGAAATGTCTACGCGTTATATACTTGTTACTTTTTGATCCAAAAACTTCAAAATTGCTTTCAAAACAGGTTATTGAAATCACCAAACGGTGTATAAGCGAGCGCCGCTCGGAAATCCACTCAGTTATAATTGAACAGCGATTGGAGCATGTTGTCGCTGCTGTGGTGAAGCTAACTTCGTTCATCATGAAATCGCTGATGAACGGTGTCACCAAGAGCCTGTTTGTGCACTTTAAGCCAGAAGGGAATCCATCAGGAGGAGAGTGATGTCACTGAAAAAGCGACCGAGAAAGTACCAGCATCGAAAAACGGTTCCGCTTGAGACATCGGAGCAGCCGCCATACACACATACACGCGCGCAAATCTTTTCGTTTGGTTTCTATCCAGCATCGAGAAGAATCCGAAAAGATGTTATCGTAACTGAAAAATAATCTGCCAGTTCCCCTTGGAATTGAAAATTACATTCAAGCGAAAGTGTTTATTTTAATGTTTTCTATTCATATAATACTGCGATCAAATGCATTTCGTTTTGTGATTTTTCAATCAAGTGCAATTAACAGGAAAGCTTCTTAAGATTATCCTTCCCCATCAGTAGAATATTTTCGTATACAATATTGGATGCATAAAACATTGTGCCTCCAACGTACCGCTCTCGTTTTCGAAGTCTCCCAAATGTCCCCCAGAATGGATTCAGATTCAACTTCAAACAAATGATCACTAAATCAACGATAGTCCTACGTCAACCTTGCGGTTATACCACAGATATAATCCACTTCCTGTTTTTACTGTTACATATTTGTTTTTAAAATTTCATTTACTCATAGCGACATATATCTTCTCCGAAAACATGATTGAAAAATTCAATTTGGTGGTGTATAACCACATTGGATCCAAATAAACCGAGTACTACTTGTTTACACATCAGAACACTACAAATGTTTAGCTGGTGTTGGACGAACAATGACAGCGCTCACGGCTTAGTACACAAAGCTGCATCTTTGCATCTAATAGGCAGCAAAGCGAAGGGAGAGATTTGTGTAAACAAACGAACGTGTCAGTGAAGCATATAATTTTAGTCAGTTGGGACTGTGTTAACGTTAATCACAGTGAGAACCTATAATAATGGTCTAGATTGCGCGATTGCGCGGCCACTGCCATTAGTTCATCCGCGAAAAGCTCATCACATCATTTCAACACGCAAACATACGATTAGTGATCCCCGATACTCGTTCGATCAATCGATTAATCGAATACTTCCTACAGAAATCCATTATTAATCGAATCGAAGCGAACGAATAATTTACGTCGATTAATTGATCCAAACCCAGCGGAAAAAAAAACGTACTGCCGCTGTAGTTTTATCCTAAAAATCAACCATTATCTTCAACGCTCCTCTAAACTGGTAAACGAAGCTAAACACTAGATTGCCCAAGCAAGTCATTTTGACTGCTTTTCAATTTCAATTAGGAAAGCTGTTATGTATAAGATGGCACAGTTTCTTAGAATGTTATGACTTTTTACACAACATATAACAGTGTTTATTGATAATTGTAGTAACCTCCCCCCCCTCCTTCATTTCCGGAGATATATATGTGTTATACCTATATAGCCCAAAAGCAGTCATTTTGACTGCTGGAGGAATTTCAAATAATAAAATTACTTTTATTACTGAATTCAGTAAATTTCGTATATGACCAGTTTCGGCATTGTATTGGAAGGCAGTTTTCTTTTTTTTTGATTACCGTCACATGAGAACATACAAGTACATGATAAATTGTCACTTTGGACGTATTGATAAGTTGCAGTTTCTCAAAAATCTAAAGTAGTAATTGTTATTCGAATTTTTGTGCAGTAATACTTGTTCAAACAAGTTGTTTATTTTGTTTCATTTGAGGCCTAAATGCAGGAAGTAAATGTTGAATAAAAATGAGGTATTGAAAAGTAAACGAACATAAGCGAACAGTGCTTCCAAGTACTGTAGAATCAGATGCAATAAATTCTGAACTATCGTGTGGAGATGAGGCAGATTGTATTCAAAGTGAAACATTTGACACTGAAGATGAGGAGTCGATCACCAATCATTATGGGAGATGGTCTTATCTCGTTGATAATAGATAACAATATTATCAAGCATATAAAAAGACGCACAAATGTAGACTGCTGAGTTTTGAGGAATGATTGAACAACAGAATTATCTGAAATATGTGCATTTATTGGGATTTGATATGCTTTTGGAGCTTTGAGAATATTGAGAATAGTACAGCTTGCTATCAACCAGGGCAAAATATTACAGTTGACGATTAATTATTTTCGACAAAAACCAAATGCAGATTTTCACAGTATATATGCCTAATAAACTCAATAAACTTGGCATACAATTGGAATTAATGTTTTGAATGGTTTTTCTTATTTGGGGATATATCATCAATACTTCTCAGTGAACACGTTGTTCTGAAACTTATCAAGCCATTTACAAGATGTTCAAGAAATATCACGACCAATTTTCCCTAGCATGTCACTCGCGACAAAATTATCAAGAAAAAAAAAATTCTGGTTGGAACCATTAGAAGAAACAAAAGGGAACTATCGAAATATGTTTATCAAACGGAAGATAAAATGTCTCGTTTTTCAACTCTGTTATGTGAATCAGAGAATTGTGTTCTTAAAGTATATAAAAGCGGAGTAAATAAAAGAGTAGCTGTTCTAGATTCTATGCATGAATATGTGAAAATTTATAAAAGTAATGAAAAAAACATGAAAAGATTTCCACCTTCATTTTCGAAAAAAATACATAAATAGTCCAAAAATGATTTTTTTAAGCAAAATAATTTATTTATCGTTCATATTCACTAATAACTTGTTATATAACTGTAAAAGATATAAAAAATATTGCAAATTAATTTAAAATAAATTTCTTTACACATCAGATATTCTTTCACAAAGCAGTCACTTTGACTGCTTTTGGGAAATATAGGTATATACTAAGTTTCGGTCTTTTTAGTGTTAATGCCGTCAACGCAAATTGAGCTTCATTGACGAGATTAGGGGAGCGTAAAATATAATAATTGATTTCAGGCGAAATGAATACTTTTTTGATTCCAGATGGCTTTCTAGTAAATGAGAAATATTAGTCTAACTAATTATTTCTCTCAGTGTGGTGATTAATCGATTAATCGATTATTTGGGGCGATTAATCGCATCGAATAACAAACTAATGAAAAGTATTCGATTAGCTGATGGACGATTAATTTCAAAAATCGCGGATCACTACATACGATACTGAACAATTCTCTTTCTAAGTTTATGAATATGGATATGTAAGGAGAAGCGTTTTTTTCTAATGATTTATTAACACAAGTGAGCTTCCGTTGGGGTTTCAGTGGCGTTAGTGTTCGAAACTAATTGCCGTTTGAGCGTTCGCCTCCTAAGTTATGCTTCGAGATTCACACAAGATTTAGAATTATTATCGGACACTGTATCAACGTTTTGTTATCTTTAAAACGAGTCACATGCTGCGAACGTGAGATGTATTTCGTTCTAGCACAGCTCTAATCACTCTGTGCCATGTGATCAGGCGACAATCGCTGGTTCCATGAACATGCGATCCGCGAGGATTGTCTCGTTCGTTTCAGAACTCGATTCTGATTCTAACGGAACTCCAATCGAGCGGTTGAATACGTGAGCGCCGGGTGATAACGGACAGGTTATTGCCGGATGGCGTTCGCCATTTCATTTTTTTTCTCGGTATGAACTGCAGCTTTTGTGGTTGCATTTGCATCATAGCGCACGATGCAGTGCACAATGGCCCTTCACGCCGAACCAGCAGATTTTATCACCGTTACGCCTCTAGGGCATTCGGTTAACCGCCTGTCAGTAGTCAAAGTCAAGGGTAGAAGGAAGTCGTGAAATCAAACGTGATTACTATATCTGGACAAGGCATCATCTATTCACCATCTATTCACTGTGGGAGCGGTATAATAAATGTCACCTGCCAGAGCTACCGATGTCATTGAAGCATTTGTAAGCGTTTGATGACTGAGTTATTGTTAGTTGAATGCACCAGCTAATGTGCATCCTTAGATAACAACTAATTGTTGGGCTAACAGCTTTGTGTAAATGAAAATTGTAACGTCAATGTGCTTGTACGAAAACTTGTTTTCGGAATGATATCATTGTTATTTGGTTACTAATATTGCAACTTTGAACGCAATATATTTCATTCGAAGCGGAAATTGTTTCCAAAATGTCGTAAAAGCGATGTTCGACTTTTGTGGATGCAGATAATACAAGTCGCAAGAAGTACTGTATAATGCCGTGTTAATACGATATGAACATAGCGGGGATTTTCTGGAAAGATAGGTTAGAGCGTTTGTGAAGATTCACCGGGCAGGACAATTTAGGGTCTAATGATACGTAATTTTATGTCTGGTTAGATGCAATTTACTCATAACTATCAGCTCCCCGGATGATTCCGCAACAAAATCGACCTTGTACTGATATAATATAAACTTCAGGCAGCTAAAAATAGACCCAAAGCGCAAGAGCTCATCCAGTTTTAACCAGTTCAACCGGCGGCCATCGAACCGTTCATCACGCACGCAAGCGAATGTCTCGAGCTACCTTTTGTCATACAGCAAAACGACCGAGTAGCCAAAAAAATAACAACAAAATTGAAACCATAAACCGGCACACATAGCCGCGCTTTGCTTTTTTTTTCGCGATGTTTACCCTGGTTGACCGCTACTGCCCAACACAGTTTCAATTCTCTCTACGGGAAGTTGCACTTGAAAGGTTACACCAAACTGGTTTAGGTACTGCTGCCGCGCATATTCAAGTACCCCCCATCCGTGCAGTTACTGTGAAATCGTAAGTACCGCCGATCTAAGGGGTTATCTCGCACTTGGGGCTGATTTTCCTAATGCGATAATCGCGCTTGTCAATTCATCATGGTCTAGCAATTTATCTTGATAGAGTACGAGTGGATTTGTTAAGGGTTTTGCTCCAAATGTACACTTTAAACTGAGAGTGCATACGCAATGATCCAAATGGAGAGTGGTTCGAATTAGGCGTGGGGAGAAGTTGGTTCGTTGTTCTTGATGGATGGTTTTCATTTGCTAATCGTGCATACAGTTAGAGAGATTCAGATTCAGTATATCACGATTGCGATAGGGTAGAGAATCTGAAGTCAAATTATGTCTAAAGATGATTCCCATCGCAAACACATTTGCATGTCTCGAACGAAATATGCACTTTATCTAATTTATTTCATGTCAACTCAAAAAAGAACAAACCTGTATCGTAGATATCGGGCTTGATTCTCGAATACACTTCACGGTGTTAACGAAATAAACGGCACGCCATTGAACTACGTTTTACGAGTTAGTGAAGTGTCGAAGATAATAATGAGTTTTCAGGCAGAATGAGCACTTTTCAAATAAAGAATCATTAATGAAAATTAACTTCTTCGTATCAAACTTGTATTCAATGTGAGTGAAAACTTGGTTTTCTTCATGTGATATAATAATCTCATACAAAAATTTCATCTGCAAATAATTTGATATTATAATGATAAGTTTAGCGGGAAACTAATCTCGTATCCAGATATCGACACCGTACCGTTGTCATCGCGGATACAGAAAAAAAAACTCGTGATACGCATCAACTCACATTGTGAGCTAACACCAAGTTGTAGGCAAAAAGATTGCTCGATGCGTCGGGGAAGGAAGCGAGTGGTTAGCGCAATCGAAAAAACATACCCATTTTAATCGTCAAATTGGTTAACTTTTTACTGTATTTTCTGTTCCTGTTCAATGAGAAAAATTTCTGGATAAATTTCCTTTCCAATGGAATCCAACGTCGTTAGATGGACATTTTCACAGGGTGCCTATCTTTCAATGCAACCGCCTTATGCAGGGTTGCCAACTACAATTTTGAAAAATCAGGAAGAATGAAAATAAAAATCAGGATAAATCAAGATAGTTCATATTGGGTTGTCCAGAAAGTTCATGCCGATTTTTGGGAGAACAAAAGCATCATTTTTGAAGGCAGACATACATTTATTCAGTTTCATATGCACAGTTGTGTTACACAATCTTGATTCTTTGAGCTCGGTAGATCGAACAGAGTTACAAATCTCGCGAGATCTACAAGTTTTTGCAAATAAGCCATCGAAATAAACGTAAACAACTTTATCATCAAGTGTTAAAATGTCTGAAGTTTATTTGGTAATTCCGGTGACTGCCACTCACGCTGTGTTTTATTACTGCAGTGGTATTATCACCACGACTGGAGAAAATGTATATGAGAAATGCAAGAGAGCTTCAAAAAACATCAAGTAATAAATTTTATTCAAGTGCCTTTTCTATGTCTTTTCGAGCGTGCAAAGGTACAAATCTGATTTTTCTTTTACGCCAACATAATGTTTTCATAAATGTCAACAATGCACCTTCGATTACGCGAATTGCTTTGGAATAGATCAATAATAAACGAAATAAAAAGTAAGTATTATACAAGTGCGAATCGGAGAGCTTTCCTATGTAGGCTATCCGTATTCAACTCGAAAGTTTGGGACCCAAATCTGATATATCAGATCAGAAGGCACGAAGCCAGTTTGAGAATATTAAAATTTGAATAAACATTTTTGCATCATGCTATTTAATTACTTCAAACACGTTTTTCTGACTCTAGTTTAACAATATGTCTATTCATTTCCGGTATCGTTACTGAAACTCTTCATTATAACAACAAATTAGACACAATTTTCGTATGCGATTTCTTTACCACCTGCAAAAAAAAGGTAATTTTAATTCATAATCTTTATTTTAAAATCATGTTCATTCCTTCTGAAAATCAATTATTATATTTGGCGCTCCCCGTGACTAGTAAAAAGAAGCTCAACGTCGTCAACGCGTCAGCTCTCAGTTCCAATCAAGGAAACTTTGGCAGAGATCCCATTATAATTATTGCGGATAATTTTTATTATATATTTTTTTGATGAAGTTAATACAAAAATCAGGATAAATCAGGATCATTTCAGTAAAATCAGGGAAAATAGAGTGTTTGTCAGGATATCAGGAAACGTGCCAAAAAGTCTAGGAAATCCTGAAAAATCAGGAAGGTTGGTATCGCTGGTCTTGTGTGTTCGATGATCAACAGTGTAGGAGGGAACCTCGTTTATCAAACTATGTGGCAAAACTAGTGTAAAATCTGTATGCAAGGGTTATCGTGGTTATCGAAAGAGAAAATCAATGAAGATAATCGATCAAAGCACAAAGGTCATCTTCAAAAGGTATGCGAGATTTCTAATTTTAACTTAATGTGTCTGTATTGTGACAGCAATGTAATGCATAGTTTTATGATATGGTGTGCAAGAAAATTATTACACAGTTACACTTTTAGGGCACGATATTAGAAATGCTTTTGCTGATTCAACATTACAGTAGCCTTGATGATACCTTGATGATTATGTTTTCAATATTTTGGCACTGAGAAAAGAGTGTCGATTGATCAATTTTAATTTTTTTTGTCGATTTCTAAAAATAAAAACATGTCTTCTCATCTGACATCACTGATCATACCGAGAAAAAGTGACTGAAGTCTCTTCAGTCTACAAAATAAAGCATTTCACAACTCATCTGCTGGAATAGGATATTTTGCTCGTCTCTATAGTGACTCAAGCCGAGACAAGACGAACGAATTGCTCGTCTCGTTATAAGGAATAGGGCCCAATATCTTTGATTTCTATATAAAGGGTTCGCTCTACGAAAAATGTAACGATTTATTGAGAGATTTAAAAAAAAATGGTTTCACTCTATCCGTGTAGGTTTTGCTACTAACAATTCTGCCATTCCATGTCAAACCGATATAGTGGTTCTCAGATTTTCGTTAAAAGGTGGTAGATTTGTTCTTTATCGCAAAATATTGGACCCGTATTTTTAATTTTTTCATTTGGGTGCCTATTTCTATTTTAGGGTGGTCCGAAAAATCAATCAAATCAATCAATCAAAAAGGTGAAAAACCTTTTTCCCAAAAATGACTTTTTTTAGAAAATTCATAACTTTTGGACTGATGAACCGATTAAGATGATCGATATATCAAATTGAGGCCAATAACTTAGTATTTTTAAGAATATATATTCTCCTTGCCGAATAATTGGATTTTGTTTTCGCAAATATTGATTGTACAGGGTCTTTCAGATTAAACGCGCACGCAACAAATTATAATAACTTCTACAAAAATGAACCGATTTTTAATTTTAAAAAAACAAAAATAAAGCTTACTTTAGGACATTTTCGATGTGACTGAGCCTTTTTCCGATAACGCGTTTTAAACGGTGAACGAAATTCTTCATTCACAACTCTAACATTACGACTTCGATGCTGTTGAAAATCCTAATTATTTCTTCTTTAAGTTCCTCCAAATTTTGTAGCTTATTACCATAGCAACGGTGACGTACCCCCAGAGGAAGTAATCAACGACGAGACATGTTGGAATTCTTACCATAAGAGGACACAATTTCATTAAGGTTTCGTTTGCTCGAGTAATACGATTTCACTAAAAATACAC
This sequence comes from Toxorhynchites rutilus septentrionalis, assembly GCF_029784135.1. Taxonomy (NCBI): domain Eukaryota; kingdom Metazoa; phylum Arthropoda; class Insecta; order Diptera; family Culicidae; genus Toxorhynchites; species Toxorhynchites rutilus. The sequence goes on from NC_073745.1 coordinate 63,404,859, forward strand.
GTTGTTGTACAAATTGTACATCTTGACACTAAAAACCATCCGATCAGACTGAACGTGTAGCCGAATATTATCGTCTCGAAGTGGGGAATGCAGTGTTACCATCAATGGAGCGAAAAAAAATTTGTTATAAGAAGCTATTCGATTTTTTTGCGTGAGCGTTTAATCTGAAAGACCCTGTATTTGATTTTTGATGTTTTTATGGTTTTGGACTAGAGGGCACTATATTTTTTAAATTTTTTACATAGCATATTCAAAAATCAGAGATGTGATTTTATTCCGTTTTTAAGTTATGAATTTTCAAATTTAACCGATGGTTAAACAATCAAAATTTTCCCCCTTTTTTCAAAACAACTGGGCCGATACAGATGATCAACATATCTAATTGAAGCCAATTATCTAGTCTTCTTTTCAAAATATTACATTTGCGAGAAATTTGAATTTTCGATTTAGTAATTATTGATTGTGTAAGTTTTACATAATTTTCTCGGTTAAAGATAGAGAGCGCTAAATTTGTTTTATATTTTTTCTTGAAAGCTGAGATTTTTTTACATAACACATTCAAGAATCAAAAATGTGTCTTTTTTCGTTTTTGAGTTATAATTTTCCAAATTCAACTTGTTTTCACTCATCGTTCAATAGTCCTATGTGACTAGACTAGATCTATGCGACTAGAATCAATTTTTTCGCAAGTATAATATTTTAAATATTAGCTCAATAGTTTCAATTTTATTATCGGTCCAGTAGTTCAAAAGTAATTTTTTTTTCAAACATATATTTTTTTAAGGCACATGTGGCGTTAGCCTGACGGGGCCGAGAGTCCAATATTTTGACAATTTTTGTCTTACAACTATGTTAGTAATATGTAACCGATCACTCGCGGTTGGCTCGAGGTTAGTATTGAAAAGATCTCATAATTGGGATGTTGCAGTCTCCAGTACTATGTATGTGTGGCCGACACGAGATACTTCCTATTGGAGTGTAACTGACCATTAGACAGCGACACCCCCCTAGTCTGTACCTCATATCAATCGGCGTTTTTGAGGAACAGGTATAGACGAAGCAGAAGATCAGGATCACGACTACCTAAGATATCCCAGACGGGGATATCCGATTGTCTGCCTAGTGCCCTCAATGCTCTGGAAAGCTGAGAGCGGGCTGCATGGAACCGGATACACGACCAGACAACATGCTCGATGTCGTTGTAGCCATCGCCACAATCACAAAGATTGTTTGCTGCGAGCCCAATGCGATAAAGATGCGCGTTTATGTTGTAGTGATTGGACATAAGCCGAAAAATTCATTATAAGCAATTTGCCTTTCAAAAAGTGTGCCTTCTGATGCGCCCACCTTAGCTAGCGAGTCCGCTTTCTCATTCCCCGGAATCGAGCAATGAGAGGGTACCCATGCTAAGGTAATCTTGAATAATTTTTCGACCAAAACACTCAAGAGATGTCTTATTCTTGTTAGGAAATAAGATGAGCGTTTATCAACTTTCATTGAGCGGATTGCCTCTATTGAACTGAGACTGCCTGAAAGTAGTTCAAAAGTCATGATTTTTCCAATTATCGTTAGGCAAGAAAAACATATATGGTGTATATTGATTAAATTAATTAAACGTAAAAATAAACGATTTTGGCATAAGGTTTAAGAAAACACCCACTATAGAACATGTGGATTTCACTGAGCATAATCGTTGACCGAGCTATGGTGAAGTCTGGAAATCCCATAATTACAGACATCAATGTACTGTACGTTTCTTATCTTCGTCACGATATCTATCTTATTATTTGTGAGGTGAATCACGGATATAATACATTCAGGCTAGCGCAGCAGTTCCACGAACCGAGTTGCAATTCGCACGCTGCAGCTGATAATTTTTTCTTGTGTAAACAGAAAAACCTCCATGGTCCCCCTAGATCACTGATCTAAGCGCAAACGGACACAATTTCGCTGAACTAGTAGATTGGAGCGGGGTGAACTCTTTCTAGAAACGGAAGGGTATATGATCCAGATTCCAGATAATTGTGACGAAGAATAGCATGAAAACGTTGTTGATTGTGGCTGAATGTGCAATATTTCGTGGCTGGCTGAAGGTCAAACCAGAAAGTCTAAATTGATAAACTGGAATTACTGGAACATTGACTGATGCGTCCGCGCAAAAACAAAAATCGCGTTTAACAAAACGAGCAAATCGTGTACACAAAATCGCGTAGAAAAGAATCCTGTGTAATAATGAAATACACAGCATTTAAATCGAGTCAACACAACTTATAAGCTTTACTTATAAACAAAATTCAAATGTTTATTCAGAGTTTGAGAAAGAAAAAAAAACTGCTACTTAAGGACAAATGAGGTTCAACAAGCTAAAAAATCGCAAGCACTGCATGAGTTGACCTAAAGCTTAAAAAAATCGACATAAATTCGCATTGATTTGTCCACTCAATCGTGAACTTATAAACTGGTTAAAAGTCATAGTCATTTTTTTCATTGCCACATTGACCTTCGGTGTGGAAATGTGCCCCACGAGGCTTAGTAATCCTCGCGCGCGGCGAAACCAGATTACTGACAAAGATAATTGTTAGCTATACCTCAAACCTCGGGTTGGTAATTATCTTCTCCTACTCTCATGCGACCAGAGCAAGAAAATTGAGAGCAACTCAGCCACGCTTGTTGTCAAACAGCTGTTTCGGCGTTTCTTTGCAACGACAAAAATGCACTTTCACGACAAATATCCACGACTGAAACCATGAGACGGTTGGTCTACGACGGTATCGCACCTCTTGTTTGCCGGAAATAGTTTTCCTGTGATTCTGCGCGCTTGTCAGAACCGCAGAGCAGCACTCATTTCCTTGTTTGTTTCGCTGCTTACATAATCATCACTTCACTTTCACGAAGTTAAGAAGAGAACTTGATTCTGGGCATCAGAATCGTTAAACATTAACACAATCACTGACTCTCATCTCTCGTCTTTGTTGATAACAGCGCAGCATCATCACTAAACGCACGATGTAAACAAACACGATAAACAAACACAGAGCACAACGATGCGGACCGCGCTGACTGCATCCGAGCCAGAAACAGTATGACACCACAGAGTCCGCGTTTGCTGTGACAACGGATTAAAACTGCGACTGGCTTCGGCGGACTTGCCGGACATTGGCTGGTTGTTTCGCGAGAATGCACCACAACCGTCCGAACTAAATGTACGTACTAACTGAGCTGTGTAGTAGTAGTACACAACAAGTGCACGAGCGGCGGGGTTCGACCGACCGCTTGTAACAGAGCATAGCTGCTCGAGCGCAATCCGCGCTGGTGCTCTGGTGAAAAATCAAAAGCATCATAACGTGAACGTTGGAGTGGACGGACACTTTAGGTATTGGGGGAGTTGTGAGGGGGGATTAGGGGAGAAGCAGTAGTAGAAGTAAATACCCGATTAAAAGTGTATGTATAAGATTCTTTATTGAAATCGGAAGTTTTGTATTTTGTTACTTTTAATTTAAGTTTTTTTATATTTCTTCGAGATCGTTTGAAAACAAAAATCGTGACCAATTGTGACCAATTATTTTAGAACAAAAAAGGTAGTTAGAACAATGCACAATGGTCCAGGAGATGCATTTAAGTGGAAATTAGCCTTTAGAGCTGGACATTTATTCTCTAGACAAAAACTCGTTTTTATGTTGTCATAAATAGGGTGACCAAAATTGTCGATGAAATAAAAAATCTAACTTTCTCATCTTTATAGATAGAGGTAAACATAGTTCGACAATGTTGTAGCTCCAATTATTTGAGACATCTTTGTAGAACAAAGTTTTTCTCTATCTCTTGAAATAACCGATATAGCGCCCTTTTCTAAGTTACGTTAGGGTACGCTCTGAATAGAAATTGATTTTGTTTCCGTAATTATTGATGATATTTGTTTTCTATAGCTTACATCGTTTCGGGACCAAGAGCGCCACATTTTTTATATTTTTTCCTGAAAGCTGAGGTTTTTTCACATAATACATCCGAATACCAGAGAGGTGTTATTTTTCGTTTTTAAGTTATGATTTTTCAAAGTTAACATGTTTTCAGTTTGCGTTCAATATTTCTATGCGACTAGACTGGATGTATGTGACTATAATCTAGTTAATTTGCAAGTGTGTTATTTTTTCAAGAAAGGATAGCTAATAGGCTTTAATTTGATATGTAGATCATCTGAATCGGTCCAGTAGTTCAAAAGTAATAAATTTTTGAAAAAATACATTTTTGGGAAAAAAGTGAAAAATGATTTTTTGAACCATCGGGTAACTTTGAAAAAATCATAACTCAATAATTAAAGAACGCCTCCCTGGTTTTGAGATATGTTATGTGAAAAATCCCCAGCTTTCCATAAAAAATATAAAAAAATATGGCGCCCTTGGTCCCGAGACCATGAAAGCTATAAAAAACAAATACAATCAATAATGACAAAACCAAAACCTGAAATTTTTGCAAGCGTAGCATTTTTCCTAAATGACTTATAAGCTTTAGTTTGATACAGTGTTTGCCAAATGATCCACTCATTGAAAAAATCGCTTTCGTTCGTTCAAATATGATCTTTCAGGAAACATTTACCCCAGCGGTATTCTATTGTTGTTATGTGCTGCAAATCACGACACAAAAGAGAACGAGACAACTCTGCATCGGCTCGCACTTCATTGCACACCAGCATGCAAGCAAAGCTATCATATACGCTTTCAGTGCAGAAAGCTTATTTTCTTCTTTGCCTCTAACATATGCATACCGACCTCTCCATGCATCATGAAACAGCAGGATCGTACGGACAACGCAAAGCGAAAGATTCATATTCAGCTAATGTAGCAGATCCTGATTTTTAAGTCTCAGAGAGTGCAAACTATATGATTATTTAGTTCGATAGAGGCTAAGGGAAGGGTAGTCAGATTATATTTTCCATTTTTAACGCCTCTATCCCTTGAAATGTGTATATTCATATAGACCGCATAGTTTTACTAGCAACACCGCTCTCTTTCCCCATTTGTTGCTCTCCGCAAATGGTGACCGAATGATGACGTAATTTTTCTTGTATCATTTATTGCTTTGCACTTGCCTGTGCAGTGGGTTTCGCTATAGTAGAGCGGGACGATATATGCGGTTCAAACTTGTATGCAGGCTTAGAAAATGGTGTGCGATGTTTGGTACAGATCGGATATGCAATCAACAGTCTTCGTTCCTCTCTCAGTTTAATCACTAAATATTACACAAGTGATTACTGACATTCATACAAGTATCTGAATGATCCTCTCATATTTGGTTATATGTTCGTGAGAGTTTACTTGCATGACACATTGTGTATCATTCGATTTTGATCGAAATCCAAACACTGGTTTGATATGTCGACCGTCTAAATTGGTTCAGTAATTCACAAGTCATGAATTTAAAAAAAATGTCATTTTTGGAAAAAAAAAGGGGAAAAAGCCGATATTTCGGATCACCCTAAAATGAATATGTGCACTCTAACAAAAAATAAAAAATACGGGTCTAATAGTTTGCGATAAAGAACGAAACTACCCCTTTTGACGAAAATCTGAGAACTACTATATCGGTTTGACATGGAATGGCTGTATATACACAATGCACAATGGTCCAGGAGATGCATTTAAGTGGAAATAAGCTTATTGACTTCAATTTGATAAGTTGATCATCTGAATCGGTCCAGTAGATCAAAAGTTATGATTTTTTGTAGTGGAAAAAATGGGAAAAAAATATTTTTCGGACCATCGGTTATCTTTGAAAAATAATAACTCAAAAAGAAAAAAAAACGCCTCACTGGTTTCGAGATATGTTATGTGAAAAATTCTCAGCTTTCCAGAAAAAATATAAAAAAATATAGCGCCTTTGGTCCCGAGACCATGAACATTATAAAAACAAATACAATCAATAATAACGAAAACATAATTCAAATTTTCTGCAACTGTAGTATTTTTCCAAAAAGGACCAGTTGATTGGCTTTAATTTAATATTTCGTACATCTAAATTGGTACAGTGGTTCAAAAGTAATGACTTTTAAAATAAAAAGTCATTTTTGGCAAAAATGCGAAAAAAATTGTTTTTTTCGAACCGCCCTAAAATGGAAATGGTCAATAAAAAAAAAAATACGACTCTAATAATTTGCGATAAAGAACAAAACTACCACTTTTGACGACAATCTGAGAAACACTATATCGGTTTGGCATGGAATGGCTGTATAGAGAAAGAGGTATGTACGGTCCGCTCTGTGATTTCGAAATTCAGAGGATCTCCTTAGCCATAACGGTTGCGGGTCCGCGTTTTGAGCGAACGACCGTGGGCTCAATCTCAGGGCTCTTTTTTGATTGATTTTATAATAGGGCTTTTTCATAGTTAGAATCGAATGAACTAGTTTAAAGCCTCCAAAAAAATCAATCAACCTACAATATATGTAAAATCTGAGAGTTAAGTTGGAAATATTACTGCTGTGCCGCTCAGTGGAAGCATTTTGTGCGCTGAAATATGCGTTTGTTGAACAGAAACAGGAAGTGCATACGTTATGCACGTTACGTTATGGTATGTTCGATTTCGTATGGTCGATTTCGCACATGCAACGTTGCATCGAAGTTAAGGTATAAAATGTATGTCTGAGGTTTCAATTTCATACCTACCGACTTGGCAATCATCTAACTAACAACCAGTCAGCGGCAGCGGGGAGAAGTTTTCTAAATTGGCCTTTTTCTTGGGTAGAGGCGAATACACAAAAGTTTAAAACCTATATAATTCAACTATCTCTTTCACTCTCTCTCTCTCTCTCTCTCTCTCTCTCTCTTTCTTTTTTGACGTAGGACTACGTCTAACCGGAAGATATAGGGGGTGAAATGGAAATCTAGGCACTGAACAAGTAGGAAAAAATGCAAGATTTGGAACGCTTATAACTCGAGCATTTCTCAATAGATCGCAAAGGTTTTTGCATCAATTGATAGGAAATATATCTACGCATCTATCATAATGAATAACATTTCATTTTTCTTGAGATAAATAATTGAATAATTGTGAAATATCAAGCATTGTCAAAATGCACTATGTGCCCATTTTTTATTGGTCCATTTTGTGCTCCTCAAATCGTACCGACCAAAACGGGCAACCAGAGCAGCAGCGAAATAGAATGAAGCACGAATGTAAAGGAAAAAGGAAAAAATGAACGAAACATTGGTCGCAGTCTCACACATGCGTAATTCTCGAGCCAGCCAGTCAGCTTAAAAATCCCCGCTCCGCTGCCGTAACGATCATTCTCATTCAAACCGTACACCACATCGGTTCGCATCACAACACATCAACAAACCAACCCAAGCAGCCATTTCTGGACATGGTAAAGGAGGAAAAGTGAAGGGAAAGGCAAAATCCCGCTCGAACGGTGTTGATCTGGAGTTCCCCGCAAGGGTAACTAGGCCGAGCGCGTTAGTACCAGTGCACCAGTCCACCTAGCCGGCGCTATATAGTTTCGGCCGCCGAAGTGATCGAGTAAGCTGGCAAAGCTGCTCGCGGCGATAAGAAAACCCATATTCGGAACAGAACACATTCGGTTCGGTGGACATCAAGACAACAGGCAGTTGCAGCGAGTGGCGAGTGGCAAACGCAATCGCAAAACGGCATCAGGTAGCAGAAGAAAAAAGTTTGTTCTTTATACACACTGCTTTGGTGGCAAATCCAGAACAAGGCGGCATCGAGGGCGTTCGAAATGGTTTTTTTCAAAACCACGAGTACTAAGTTTTCTAAATTGGAACCATTCCATAAAACACGGCGCTTATCAGGGCCATTAAACCTTCCAAAAAAGAGTTTAGGAAATACAGTTCAATGCTTTCTAAAACAATATCCAAAATAATAATAAAACACAAATTGATGTTTCCATAATTTGTTTGCCAGGATATGATGAGTATGTGAATTTGGTAGTTGTTCTGAGCTTATTGATTTTCACCAATTCTTAAATTGCTTCTAGAGTGATAGTACAGTAATTTACACTTATCTCGACATTTAGATAATTGGACGGACCTGTAATGCGACATATTTATTTGGACATTTTTGTAAACATAGAGTTCGGGGTCCAAATTATGACCCCACATTGAAAGACGACACTGTACCACTGTCATCGCAAATGTTCAATTACAGGTTAAAATTACCTCCAATCCGATACTGAGTGGTGGTAATGCGACGTGCCATTGAATGTAATTTACTGTAAAATATGTCACAAGCTGGATGGGAAGAAATTTTCCAACTGTGAAAGCTGTGGCGAGTGGCAAATGCAATCGCTAAACAGAAAGGTTTAGCCGAACAAGATGGGGATATCGAGTGATAACAAAACAATAAACTCTTTAGATTGAAGATAATTTTGTGATCCTGAAAAGGACCCTTTTTAGCCTGCATGTGAATCCAACGAGCGAACAAATCGTAATGAATGTATTTTTTTGCCATCGCTCCCTTCGTTCGCTCATTCGTTCGTCTCGTTGGACTCGCCCCTCTGGCTGAGTCCGCCGATTTGTCTCTATCCTGTGAGTGTGTACCGCTAGAGTATAAAACACGCGGACGCCAAAAAAATATCTTATTTTCTTTCAAACCGTAAACCCGTGTAGTTGTACGGCATCGGCATCGTGGACGTAACAAAGGAGGACAAGTTAAGGGAACGGCAAAGTCTCACTCGAACCGTGCAGGTCTCCAGTTCCCTGTTGGTCGCATTCACTGATTGCTCCGCAAGGGTAACTAGGCCGAACGGATTGGTGCCGGAGCACCAGTATACCTAACAGCGATTATAGAGTTTCGGCCGTCGGAGTGCTCGAGTTGGCTTGCAAAGCTGCTCACGACAATCAGAAAACTCGCATCAAGAACAGAGCAGCTTCGGTTCGGCGCTCATCAAGGCAACAATTAGTTTCAGTGAGTGGCAAAGTGTTTCTCCGGCACGTCGCATTAAATGTAATTTACTGAACAATATGTCACAAGTCGGATGGGAAGAAATTTTCCAACTGTGAAAGCTGTGGCGAGTGTCAAACGCAATAGCTAAACAGGAAGGTATAACCGAACAAAATGGGAATATCGAGTGATAACAAAAACACAACACCAAAGGTTCTTTTCAGAACCATCAACATATTCATAAAGAGTAAACAGTAAACTAATCCATTTTTCAGGTAGATAGGTAGGTATTCACGTAGGAGAAGAAAATAAAACAATATATTTAAAATATATATTTAACAAAAGCTGTCCCCTTTGTATAGTCCTACGTCACTCCGGTTATGTCCCCGACATTACCCACCCGTCTTTTTTTTTCTTTCTCTCTCTGAAAATGAATGGATGAAATGGATGAACTGAAAAAATTTAAAACATTTATATCACCAAACATCATCCTAATCACGGGAACATCCTCAATGTATGAACGTTTTAGTGAAAATAACCTAATAAGTAAACCAGAATTAAAAAAAAGAAGAAGAATGAGAAATAAAATGAAAATTCATCAGCTTCCAATGTTTTCGAATCTGGTTAACAACACCAACGCCAGCACTGAAGTCATCATGGCAGCAATACCTTCGATAGTAATAAAGTTATGATCCAGCAACACCAACGTCAATGACAACATGAAAGGTTCTTTCCAGATCCACCAAAATTTTAAAGTAAATTTTTCCAGTCATCTAATTTATCTTCCACGCACAAGTCACAGCATCATTCGAAAAATTAAACAAATGAAGATAAAACAATATATTGATATTTGAAGCCCTTGGTGTCCTACGTCTCTTCGATTATGTCTCCAACATTACCTACTCGTAATGAATAATTTTACTATGAAATCCACTTGCACTCAATGATTCACAGGAATATTTCTAATTGGGAATCGTGTAGGGACAATGGGCTTCTCGCTGGGAGAGAGTCGGAACTGTACACGACAGTAACAGAACTAGGAAATGATTAACAGAAAAGGCCCTATCGGTGAACAGGGACCAACGCGTGCCAGACAGGAAGTTCCTAGCTGGCACCCTGTTCGGTCTGAGCTCAACGTGTCAACCTACAATTAAATTTCCTACAAGGCAGGTCAAACTCAAACGCTTTGGTGGATCACATATCGACCCATTGCACTACTCTGCTTCGCGTCAGCGCGCCATCTGATATGCAAATGCACCACGAGTTAGTCTCGATGTTATCGTATTTTACCCAACCAACTGCCACGCTGTTGTTAATTTGAGGGTTGAAGAATTTGCGATCGGTCATTTGAATCCGAAATTTGATGTCTGGTAACCGTGTCTATGTATTAAATTTTTCGAATTTCCGCAATCTGAATATGAAATTCAAAATTGAAAAGAGTAGACAGGGGAGCGAATTTCTTACATGGATTAATGGCCTTTGGATTAAAGTCCCTAAAATGCATGCACAGAACAGCTGATTTCTGAATTTAAGTTTGTTTGTGTTATGCGATCATTCGAACCATGAAAAGTGATTCAAATGATAGAAAAAAGTTGATGGGTCTGAGCCCAGGAGCACGGACGGGGTCTTGACATAGGACTGTAATTATGTGTAGTCATTGCATTTGAATTGAGTTTTTTCATTGTTCAAAATCTGTAATTTTTCTCTTTGGATATATCTGCCCTGAAAAAAAAACTGTTTCCTATATGAGTTTGTATCCTCTAAACGTGTTAGAAGAGATAACGTGGTAGAATCCGGAACCACATTCTGTCCAATACTGTATACCGTTTTGAATCATATTTCGGACGCTTAAGGCCTATGATGCAGAAAACAGATCTGAACTTTATGCACTGGTATTATTTTATTGGTATTTTTAATACATTAGTTCAATATGCTTTTGAGCTTTTACTTTGGTACCTATTTGATTGAAAACATAAAAAAAAATCATCGAATAAAATGCTTTTCAAATGAAGCGAATAAGAATCAAACTTCAGACACTAAATCAAATTTCGGACAGATTGAATTCAAATTACGAACACTTTATTTTGTAATTTTTTGAACGAAAATTACATTACACTTGATTATATTTTATAGTCAACTGCGAAACACTTACCAAACAATCACAGTAAACTGTTAATAATGATGAGAACTGATGAAACACGGGAGAAATTTAAATAGTTATGAACGGGTAAATTCTACGTGCTCACGCTAAGCAAACGTCAAACACAAACGATAATGAGTAGTGTTGTCAGATTTTCACCGATTATGTTATAAATCAAATGTAGTTCTCATACTAAATGATAGTGAAACCAAGGGATTACTCTAAAGAAGCAATTGTGATATTAATTTGATAGTTATATCATCAGTGCATTAAGCATTTCAAGATATTAGAACAAAGTGTCCGAAATATGATTCAGAACGGTACTATTAAAGCCATACTCTTTTCTTCTGTTTATTCAAATTTTGCAGAAGAAGACACAAAGACATCATGTATTATTTTTAAACACAACTCTAAATAGTTAGGGTCTACATAAATATAAGCCTAAGTCAAATAGTTAAATCCATAACTACAGAAATATATTATGGATAAAAATAGCATCTTCTCCTTCGTTGCCATGTTGTCCGGAACATTGTTTGTAATAATTTTATAGCCCGGTGATGTACCGTTCTGAATCATATTTCGGACAACATCATAATTCGGACACTTTGTTCTAATATCTTGAAATGCGTGATGCACTGATGATATAACTATAAAATTAATATCACAATTGCTTTTTAAGAGTAAGCCATTGGTTTCACTATCATTTCTTTTCAGAATTACATTTGAATTATTACATACATAGTAGGAAAAAAATCCATCCAAAATCCAAAATCAACTCATTATCGTTTGTGTTTGACGTTTGCTTAGCGTGAGCACGTAGAATTTACCCCTTCATCAATATTCAAATGATCATGTAAAAGAATCTATCTTGTTTTTTTTCGATTCGGATGGAAAAAGGTTGCTGATTTGAGTAACGACATACTTTATTGAAGTGGTGTTCTAGTATATAGGCACGAATTTCGATCGTTTTTTTCAGAACTCTGAACAAATGAAGCAAGGAATATTTTCATTATCCATTATTTCATGATTCGATTCTTTATGTTTTAACATTACAACAATAAATAAATGGAAAATATATGCTAAATTAGAATAGTTACACGCTTGTGAAGTGTGGGGGCTTAAAAAAGAGCCCTTCTGCCTCTCGGAAACCAAAAAAAAAATCGAACTTATTCTGAATCAGTAGAGATGCCTCTATCGTATGAGCCTCGGACAAGTGATCACTAAAATGGCTATAACATGATAAACAATGGGATTTACGAAAAATCCTTTCTAGGATATATTCATGAATGTTTAAATTTCAGAAATATGAAGGAAAAAATTGATTTTTTTCAAATTTCTAGCCAGGAAACCCCCCTAAATGGTGAGTGATAATGTGGCTTTCATGTAGTGCCTTTCTTAAATTTCGACAACGCTACATCCATGTCAGGAGGATTTCAGGTCTTGTATAGAATGCAAAGCAAAAAAGTCGTATTCAAGGGTTTGTAAATCACTCTACGAACATGCTGTTAATTTTTCTTGCTGCAGATCAGTGCCACAAATTATCAAAAGTTATTCACGAATGAAGGAATTAGATTTTTCCCAGTATCGGATGAATTCTTTCATTACTGTCAATAATTTCAGGTGATTGTTACTAACGTTAAGTTGATCTTCATCGCTTGCAGTGTATTTTTATTGAAAACGTGTCACCCATTGCACATATAAATGGTGGTGTATTCAATTTCCGAGTTATTTTATACATCCCATTGCCGAAGTCGCCAAAAATAAGAATTTTGTGTGATGAATTGCCTTCCTTTGCCATTAATCGATTTCACTCTCAATTGGTGACGTTGAATTTTATGCTTTGATTTTCACTAACACGCAATGATCTTCATTTTCGATCTTTCGAATACCATGACGAAAAGGAAGATGCAAATGAAAAATGAACTTCATGGCAAGCTGATGTTGATGTTCATTCCACTGGGGTTCATTGATAGTGTTGTTCCATATTTATCGACTCTCGCTTGAGCAGTAGGTTATCAATACAAGGAAGGCAGAAATTCGCCGAAATTTGAATGTCGTGAACATGAATATTTCCAGCACTGCTGCAGATAAGAACATTGATCGTTTTCATTGAGAATTACAAGAGCGTCAAAGAAGTAGCCGCAATTCGAACAAGATATTAGCAGCATCTGACTGCGAATTGAAAACGCTGTTTGCTGCTCTTAAGTAGAGACGTGTAATGATTTTACGATTGGTTGTTCGTGATTTTATATGTTTAGTTTTTCAGCGCACTATTTTAACTAGAGATGTGCCATCCGCTCATGAGTTGTTCCGAAGAATCGACTCTTTGAAGTGAGTTGACGCGGAACAGCTCGCAAAAAAAATCAAACAGCTCTTCAGCTCACTTTGATGATGATGAAGGAGAGAAAAGAGCTGTAGAATTGAAGAGAGTGTGTGAGCTGTAAGATTCAAATGAACTGACCGTCTCTCGCTCTTCGTGTTAAGACATCAGTTTAGTTTCATTTGTCCCTCGTCTTTTCAACTGTTATATTCGCGTTGACGGCATTGAGCTTTGTTTACCAGTTTAGGGGGCGCCAAAAATAATAATTGGCTCTCAGGCAGAATGAACACGTTTTTGAAATTTAAATTATTAATGAAAATTAACTTCTGTGTATCAAATGAGTATTCTATTTCAATGAAAAACACTTTGTTTGCAGGCGGTGCAAAAATCTCATAAGATTTTTTTTTTGAAGAAAACTTTCTATTGTAATGTAAAGCCTCAGTAAAAATGTCGGAAATGTTGTACTCGCCGAGTCTGTTGTAAATAATAGTCTGGAATACGTGTTTCAAGTAATTAATAATATGGTGTGAAAAATTTCATTTGAATTTTAACATTTTCAAACTGGCTTCGTGGCTATCAAGTTTGGGACCCAAATTGAAAGTCGGCACTGACAACTGAGCTGAAGAGCTGTTCATAAAGAACAGCTCATTTAGATGAGCTGATATGATCAGAGCTGTTCATCATGATGAGCTGATTTGCACACCTCTAATTTTAACAGCTCAAAAGTAATTCGTGCCATGTGTCAAAACTAAAATTGCAAGTGTTCATTACCATTATGATGCAAGTGTAATTTCATTATGGGAAGACCTACAAATAATTGAATTTTCTTATCAAAATCAATGCTCTGTTAAAAATGTCTTCAGCGATGAAGCACATTTTTGGATGAGTATATAAGCAAATTTGTCGTATTTGGTCCGTCCCATGAGCAGCCACAAGCAATGCAAGAGCTGCCATTGCATCCCAAAAAATGAATTGTTTGGTGCGGTTTGTGGTCCGGAGGAATCATCTCGTACTTTTCTGAAGATGGAGATGAAAACCACGTTTCTGATAATGATACTCGCTATTTTGCAATTATTTTCAACTTTTCATTGCTCAAAACACACAAGCTAAATCTGGTCGACATGTAGTTTCAACAATATGGTGCCATATGTCACACAGCATACACGAAACGATAATACTGTTACGTTTCTCCTCAAATGATTTAAATTAACAAATATTGAAAGCACACTCATTTTCCCACACATTTGTTCTGTGCATTTCTGTATTTACCTACTCGTACTTTCTATTCCGAGGAATGGGTGTAACCGTGAGGTACATTTTTTCATATATCACTGTAAATGAGGCGTGGAAACTGTAAATGAGGCGTGGAAATCCGGAAACTTAAGCGCTTACGATAACAACTTCAACTACTAAAAAACATTGACCTATTGCGCAATGAATTTGATGAGTAATTCATCTCTCGTTTTGGACTAGTGAATTGGTCTCTATCGTGCAATTTGGCGCCTTTGGGCTATTTTATGGAAGTAACTCAAAACTCTAAATTATACAAAATTTAACTGAATTTAATTTGATTGATTAATGATTAATGAATAATGATTAATTTAATTTAAACTAACTGAATCACCTAAAACGTGGACATGGCTAACATTTACATGAAGTGATCATTAAAAATTAATTTCAAGGATTGAGTTTTAACTTCCAATAATAAATTTTATATTTTTCATAATTTTTTTGTATTTTTCTGTTAATTAAAAACCAAACGCTTAAAAATCACCCCTTATATTAATTATAATGACCCCTAAAATTTAGGTGTCTTGGATCAGTAAATTTGATTTTTCAATAGAGAATGAAAACAGAGACTTGAAAACAAGATTCAAGTGGAGGCGTGACATCCAAGACACCCGCTCCGGGTGTCACCCGGTCACACTACACCACTGCTTAGGAATATATATATATGGGAAGCACAATATAAGGATCGCGACTACTCCAACTATCATAATCTGATATGTGTGAGTATACCCTTTCGATCTTCTAAATGAACAGCCAGTTAAATTCATTAATTGCATTTTTCACTTTACCAAACAACATGCTCGATATTATGACATCCTGGACCACAATTACATAAATTGTTAGTAGAAATACCTATACGATGAAAATGAGAATTGAGCACGAATTGATTGGGCAACATACAATATAATAACAGATAAATGCCTATTATCGGTAAATGGAGAATAATTCATTATACTCATACATTGTGAGCTAACGCTCGAATTTCACTACAATATATCAAACTAATGATCGCAGTGGTACAATGCTCCTACAGAAGAACGCCCGAATTTAAGCAAAAAGATTGTTCATTGCATCGGGGAGGAAAGCGAGTGGGTAGTGCAATCGTAAGAAAAAATACCTATTTTAATCGTCAAACTGTTAGTTTTTGACGTAGGACTACGTCTTTCATTTCTATACCGGGGTGTAAAATCAAAGTTTCGAAAACGAAAGCGTTACGCCGGAGACCGAGATTTTGAGCGTTAAGAGCTCCTAAACAACTGAACGAAATGGTATGATAAACACTTCATTCGAAAGATAAAATGTCTACGCGTTCTATACTTGTTACTTTCTGATCCAAAAACTTGTTTCAATAGTCATAAGTTTGCTTTTAAAACAGGCTATTGAAATCACCAATCGGTATATAAGCGAGCGCCGCTCGGAAATCCACTCAGTTCTAATTGAACAGCGATTGGAGCATGTTGTCGCTGTTGTGGTGAAGCTCTTCATTTATCATGAAAGCGCGGATGAACGGTGTCACCAAGAGCCTGTTTGTGCACCTTAGGCCAGAAGGGAATCCATCAGGAGAAGAGTGATGCCACAAACGGTTCCCCGGGAAGATCTCGAAGCAGCCGCTATACACACACGTACACGCGCGGAATTCTTTCCGTTTGGATGCCATTGAGCATCGAGAAAGATTCGGAAATTAATCTGCCAGTTCCTCTGGGAATTTAAAAATACATTCATGTGAAAGAGTTTATTTGAATGTTTTCTATTCATGTAACACTGTGACCAAATATGTTTCAATCAAGTGCTATTAACAGATGGTTATCGAGTTAGCATAAACCACTGGTTGGCTTCCAGTATCGAGGAAAATGTGGAAATATCCAAACGTTACTGAAAATAATCTGCCAGTTCTTCTGGGAATTTAAAATTACATTCATGTGAAAGAGTTTATTTTAATGTTTTCTATCCATGTAACACTGTGACCAAATACATTTGGTTTTGTGATTTTTCAATCAATCGCAATTAACAGGATAGCTTCTGAAGATTATTCTTCCCCATCAGTAGGATATTTCCGTATCCAATATTGTATGCGCCCGCAATCGATTATTGCTCAGTCGCCGAAAGTTCCGAGCTCAGAGAGTTCATTCCCCTCTAGTTTGCCTTCCAAATTGCCATCGTAAACCACGCCTTCTCTCGATTCCATCACGCACAGAAAGCATACTTTAGCGATATTCTGGTGGTGAGACGCATTCATTTTTCGTGAGGACATCGACAAGACAACATCGTTGCTGAGGGTGCTGGACGGCGAAGGATCGAGATCTGCCCTGAAACGTAAGCAGTTTGTTTGAAACTGTGAGGGAGCACAGAGAAGCCGATCCTTCAGGAGAAGAGAAGGTGACCATCAAAGCAGCCGCTACACATACACATACACGCACGGAATTCTTTCCGTTGGGATGCCGTTCAGCATCGAGAAAGATCCGGAAAATAATCTGTCAGTTCCTCTAGGAATTTAAAAATACATTCATGTGAAAGAGTTTATTTGAATGTTTTCTATCCATGTAACACTGTGACCAAATATGTTTCAATCAAGTGCTATTAACAGATGGTTATCGAGTTAGCATAAACCACTGGTTGGCTTCCAGTATCGAGGAAAATGTGGAAATATCTAATCGTTACTGAAAATAATCTGCCAGTTCCTCTGAGAATTTAAAATTACATTCATGTGAAAGAGTTTGTTTTAATGTTTTCTATCCATGTAACACTGTGACCAAATACATTTCTCGCGTAACTTTTGAAAAGGTCCAATGTAACATTTTCGTCAACTCGAGAAAAACGAAGTTGAAGACCCGAACATTAATCTGCGAATTGTATTGAAAGGTATCGATCTCTATCGCTACTTTCACCACTAGCAGTCAAGAATAACTCTGAAAAACCAATCGTAACTGTTGTCCAGTGATTTAAGCTTAAATTTGAAGCCTAGGAACGAAAAATGTTACATTGGACGTTTTGACTGCCGCGTTTGCACATTGGACATATTACGTTGCACGATGCGAATCTGAAACTAACTACTAAACAGCAATTCAAATATCAGCATTTCGTTCTAAAGACATATTATTGTTGTTATCACTCGTTGAATTGCACTGAAATCGCTAACAACGCCTGTAAGAAACAAAAACCCAAAACGACCGAAGTACGACTTTGTGTTGTTTTGACTGCTTTGTTACTTCGGACGTTCCGAGCGTCGGAGGAAAGTGGCGTCCGAAGTAACAGCCGAGTGCTTAAAATACGAATCTGCACATTGGATATTTTTTGTATCGGCGATAAAAAGATGAAGAAGATAGATACATGAACGATTGTTTCTGTAATGCATTCAATGATTGAAAACTAAGAGCGTGCATCCATTAACTCGATTTGTTTACTTTTGTTACATAGGACCTTTTCAAAAGTTAAGCGAGATTTGGTTTTGTGATTTTTCAATCAATCGCAATTAGCAGGATAGCTTCTGAAGATTATTCTTCCCCATCAGTAGGATATTTCCGTATCCAATATTGGATGCATAAAACCTTGTGCCTCCAACGTAACGCTCTCGTTTTCGAAGTTCTCCAAATATTCTTTCATTCAGAATGAATTCAGATTCAACTTCAAACAAATGATCTCTAAATCAACGATAGTCCTACGTCACCCTTGCGGTTATACCATAGATATAACCCACTTCTGGTTTTTTTAAAATATATTCACTGTTCATGTTTTAGGCAAAAAAATGCTGGATAAATTTCATGTCTAATGATATATAACACAACATATGTCGCACTAACGATTTTGAAAACTTTTAATGAATCGTTACATTATTCGTAGAGTGACCCCCCTATATAGAAATCAAAGACATAGTCCTATGTCAAAATACAAAGCCAGAACATGAATTGCTTCAGAACCGAATTGAACTGAAATACATTTTTCTCGAAACGTTGCCCGGTACAACGGTACCACACGCTTAGTGAATGTTGAGTAGCGAGCAAAGTAGGCAGCACTTGCGTACAACGTTGTGTTCATTTTAGATGTCGCATTGTATTCATCTGGTGCGACGACGTGAATATGGTTCACTGAATCGGTGGCGCAATTATTTTGCATCAGGGGAATACTATTCATCGTGCAGCGAATTCATCCATGAACAAGAGCAGCCAGATACTGCGATATAGCGCTGCAACTAAATAGTGGAAAGACGCGATTGGTCGTCATTCCGTTGCTGCGATCACGTGTGCTGTGGAGGCACGTTTCTGTTTGAGCGAATATTGTGACGATAGTATGGAATTAAGAACCGTGCCTCTGCCTCTGGAAGAGTCGTAAAATTGCTCCAACTAATTTGTATCTTATCGTTGTTCAGACACGTATTGTGAATTGCGCAGGTAAATCATGATGAAGCATTTTGATGCGCGATCGCGCGAGATTTGCACTTCACTCGATCCCTCATCACGGAGCGCAACATGTGTTCAATTACACGGAACTTGAAAATCAATTACCAAGGTTTTCGATACACACGTATTGACCGCTACTGAGTTCTTGTATGACGTCAAAACGCGACAGCATCATGGCGTTAGACCCATTGTTTTCACTCTTAGAGGCCGACTCGATCCATTGAACTCATTAAATTCTCACTATTCGTTGTCTGTAGCGAAAGGGCCCCGCAATTGTTGAGAAGTGTTCATGTTTACAAATACACAACTGTAGATCCAATTCCATTCAATGAGCGTGCATTATTGTGTTTGTATTTACACAGTACCAAACGGCGGATATGAATAGCCGCGCGATGTGTTTCAACCAATTTAACGATCTTTGATTGAATGATTGTATGATGTGTGGAATGAGTGAATGTAAAAATAATGGAATAATTGGGGTAGATTTGAGCAGTGCCAATTGGTTCTTCGCACTTTAAGATGCGGCTCGGAAGAGTAAGGATTTCATTACCGCGAATGACGCTGCACATTCCAAGTGCATTACGTGGATATTGATATATTTCTTAATTACAGCTTCGGTGTGTGATTACCTGTGTCCGAAGCGATTGTCTCTATTCATAGTAGCTCAACTGGCTGTTATATGGCGTCTAATGTTCGAACTCGGTTTTTCTAATCAGTACTTGAAATTGAGATTACATCCTGGTAGTACCATTTCTTCGTAATATAGTTTGAGACTGGTGATTAAACTGAAGGCAATGCCTTCATTGATTGATTTATAATCTTATTTTTTTTTATTAATTCGCTTATTTTTACAGGCTCAGTTACTTAAGTTTAAAGGAGCCGAATTCTTAAATATATTTTTAAAACTATATATATATAAACAATTTTCTTACATCTATGGTTAGTAAGGTGGAAAACCGATTACTCGCGGTGTACTCGAGTTTAGAAGGGTGACATATTTTTAGGAGAAGGATGGGATATAAGGAAATTGTAACAATGTTGATGAGCACTCAATTCTTAAATCTATTCGTATATCTATAGTTTATTTACATTTCAACTTATTCTACTATTTATAGCAAGGGGACGAATTACCCGCAAAGGAAGGAAAGGAGGGTATAAGGATGTAGGGACAATCACACACGAAGATCTATAGCTTTAAGGAAAACATATATATGGGACATGTAGTCAAGGTCTAACCGAACCAACACATCTCTCACCGGCACATTGGGCTGTCTTCCTCGGGCCCGAAGGGAGTTTTCTAAATTCGATCTGGCGACCAGATACACCTCGCACGACCAAACAACGTGCTCGATGTCGTGATAACCTTGGCCACAAACGCAGAGATTGCTGCTGGCAAGATTGAAACGGAAGAGTAGTGCATCTAACGAACAGTGATTGGACATGAGTCGGGAGAAGGTGCGAATAAAGTCCCGACTCAAGTCCAGACTTTTGAACCACGGATTGAGGCTAACCTTAGGGATAATCGAGTGAAACCAACGGCCCAATTCATCTTCATTCCACTTGCGTTGCCAGTTAGCGATGGTATTTTTGCGGACTAAAGAATAAAATTCATTGAAGGCGATTTGACGCTGATAAATATCGCCTTCAATTGCACCTACCTTTGCTAATGAGTCAGCCCTCTCATTACCCGGAATTGAGCAATGTGAAGGGACCCAGACAAAGGTAATGACATAACAGCGTCTGGATAAAGCACTCAAAATTTCTCGTATTCTCTCAAGGAAGTACGGCGAGTGCTTTTCCGGCCTCACTGAACGGATAGCTTCGACAGAGCTAAGACTATCCGTTACAATGTAATAGTGTTCAACAGGTCGTGAGGCGACTATTTATAATCTTATTGTACCAATATTAGAACCCTTACTAAAATTCTGTCTGGAAAAAAGCATTTATTGAAAAAAAATGGTACAAATTATTTCGATGAAAGTATTTTTTACAACTTTTTCTCATCCTTTCAGCAACTACAGTGATAGACATTCGTTTAGCCGCACTTGAAAAAAAAAACTTGAAACACGTACAAAACAACTAGGAATGTTATTTTTATCGGGATACTTATTTGCTGTAGTGATAGTATATTGGTCAGATTAGTGATTTACGTAGAATTTAAAGGAATGGCGAAAGGTATTCTATTGACGGAAGATGATTCCTCCAGGGCAACGGGAATGCAAATAGTTGACAAAAGATCAGTTGGCAATAACAACTGTTTAGTGTAAATCCAGTAACAGGTGAAACACCTCCTTCACTCTTATGAACAGAGCTGTCAATAATATTTTTCAATAAAACGGGAAGATTGCTCTTAAAAAACTGGAAGAAAACTGGATTTATCTAAAATGATTTTTTACCCACTCCAATGGTTGAGAAATAGAGCTGCCTTCGAAGCTTCGTGTAATATTTAACAGTTCGGCTGAAAAGTTTATAAGTAACGAAAAGTAACACAGTAAAACAAATTTTTTTTTTGCAAAATTCAATTTTATTATTCAACATAACTGCCTTCGAGGGCGATACAGCGATGATAACGATCTTGCAACTTGATACCTTTTTATCCTTTCTCCTCAAAATAGGCCTCAGTTTCGGTAATCATTTCATCATCGGCATTAAATTTCTTGCCAGCGAGAATTCCCTTCAGGTCTACGAACAGAAAATAGCCGCTGGGGGCCTGATCTGAAGAATACGGTGGATGCGGAAGCAATTCGAAGCCCAATTCATGCAATTTCGCCATCGTTTTCATTGATTTGCCATTTTTCCATTTTTTTTTTCACAATAACAAAATTTGCTTCACTCTCAATGCTGTAACTCACGAACCAATCGACCGATTGCTGTCAAATTATTGTAGTCATCAACTAAATATCTCTTTGCCGCGTTCACAACGATGAACAGGCCATGACCAATGTAGATGAAATATCAGGTATATTACTCCCCGCTAGGTTCACGTAGTGATAGTCAAAGAAAAAAAGCAGAAAAATTATTTTGAGACCATCGATTTTGCGTGGGACACGGCATAACTACTGTATGTCACCCTACATTAAATACTGCATATGCTTATGTGTGGTAAGCACATTGTTCGCGAAGCGATTGTTCTGTAATGAGTATCTAACATGTAATGAGACATGCAATAGGATTCCAAACAGTAAATAACATAATGGAGGATTCCCCAAGAGAGTTGTATGTTACACAGATTGTATGTATGTAAATTTGACATGTTTTGACGTAGAACTACGTCTTTCATTAAGGGTTTTTTTATGAAATAAAGTTATCGTTAATAACTATTTTTGCCGCGAACGGATTTTGGCGATTTATATACCAAACGAATCGGAATTCCCTAAGATTTGTTTGATATGCTATACATTACAATCCCATAGTCTGTAAATGGTTTAAATTGAAGAAAACTGGAGGCATATTTCCTCATACATTTGTTCTGTCTATTTGTGTGCTTTCCCGAACAGAGCTGTCAATAACGAGCAACTTATCGACGAGCAACGAAGGGGAAATCGTAAGATGTAAAGTTTTCTATGAACAAAGGAAAACAAGAAGAACGAAGGGGAATATTTGCCTAGAGTGGATCTCGCTGAGGCAAACTTTCATTCTTCGTGAGGAAATCGACTGAACAACATCGTTGCTGGGCGAGTTGGTTTTGAGTCATCACATATCTTTGTTGCGGATTGAGCTGTGGACGCGACCAAATTACTCACTCGCTGATGTCTCTGGCATTGCAACCATTGCATCAAACTGACGCCATTGCATTAAGACTATCGTCGGCTCACCAAGAAAATTAATGTTCTGGAATTTTGTCAGTAATTTGGTTTCGCATGACGGTAGGAAAACTCCCCCCACAATGGATGACAACTAAGCTAATCTAGACTGGCAATATTAACAGAAAGGGATTCTGCTGGGAAGTACGCAAAACGGAGATAAGTGTGTGTATATTTAGTTGCTTCGAGCCATCGATATATGGATATTGGTGTGCGTACGTGCGTGCTTCATAATCCATACGTAAAAATAGTGCATCTTCGCTACGCTGAAACCCCATTTGTATCTGCTCCCGTGTGCATTGGCCCTGCAACGATGCAACAATCGCCTAATTTTTTTATGCTATGATTGACGATTGTTTGGTGTTGCAAATTATGTAGTCGTAATGATAAACTGTAACAGTTGCCACAACTGTTTTCATCATGTGATATTTTTGGATTATTTATTTACTTATTTATTATTGGTGTGCATATTTATTGAGTGTTGTTTATTTATTTCTAAATTTGTTCATTTACAATATTTTTGTGTATTTATAATTATTTATTTATTTATTCATTTATTTATTTATTCATTTATTTATTTATTTATTTATTCATTTATTCATATACTTATTTATTTATTTATTGGTTAGGATAGTTAGTAATTATTCAAATATAAAAATTCAAATTCAAAAACTCACACTGAAACTTTTACAGTGTACCTGTACTAAGTCACAACCGAAAGTAAACTAAAAGATACTCCAGAAAGTATACTTAAGAGCTTAGATTTCCCATCCCACCTCCCTGGAGCTGGGCGAAAGCTCAATCGCCAAAGCTGTTCGGCCAATGAGTGTCTGTTCGCGCAGCGCTTACTTTCGTGGCCTTGAGTTTGGGGAGGGGAATGAGAAGGTCGTATTCAAGGACGGTTAGTTGAAGCAAGATGCACACAAGGGGATGCTTTGGGGAAGTTGTCTTCGGCTGAGCTTGAGCTCTGAATCGCGAGATACCCTGCGGTTTATCTGAGGACTACAATGTTCTTCGACCATTTTGCCTTGAACTGTCCGACGTCGCGGAAGCATTGTGCTTTTTGTTCGCGATCGTAATTTGTAAGATTTTCTTTGTATAACGTGGAGTTTTCGTGACTATAATTTGGATTGTTTCAGTGTTAGCATTGTTCCTAGATTCCATAGAACCGCGTAATTATTCAAGCGTGAAACAAAGCGACTAGAGGTACATACATTGTGTAATGTAGGGACTTATTCTAAATGTGAATTAATTATTCAGAACAGGGAAATACGTCATTGGCAAAAACCTGGTGAGCCAATCACGCCAAGCAAAGGCAGCGTCGTCACCATTGCGCCTTCCGAGGATCCGCTGAGCGATACCCCGCACTCCCCAGGTACCCTGTATTGTATAGTTTTGTCCATGTGCACATTTGATGTCCCTTAGATTTAAGCAAGAGTAAATGTACAAATAAATTGTATAAATGTGAATCTGTAGTCCACTCAGGAAGTTTTTCGTCATGTTGTTAAGTTATGAGTAAAACTCATATGTGATCCTGTAATCGTTCATTTTATGTTTCATTAAGGTTTCACGTTATCCGTGTTTCGAGATTATTATTTGGATTTCGTTGTTGTTTTGGAGCCTTTGTTTCCCAGATGGTTGAGCCAGTCTGGTGATTTGTTCGCTGAATACTTCCGGTGATGAGATTGTAATTGCTGGTTGTAATTGGTACAGCTCGATCGTCCCCCGATCCTGATAAAAGGATACAATTTAGGCCGTCAGGCCTCTAGCTGGGCAACTGACGCGGCGATTGGTCCTCGAAAAAGGTGGCGCTTAAGCCAATCGCTTAAGAGAGGTCGGGTGGGAAAGCTGAGCTGTTAGCCTTCTTCGAGCGGGCCGTAGGTTCCGGGTTGTCTTTTGAAACCCGGTCCGCTACAAAACATATACATGGAGGGGAGATATCGGGACGAAAATATTTACGCTAGGGTATTAGTAATGAATCTCTGCTGAGGCAAATATTCAGTATTTTTCCAAGCAGTTAACAGTGTTTGTTTCTGTCATCAATGCATTGAACTGACACTATGGTGAAGCAGGTGTTAATGTTGTACCCCAAAAAATTATTTGGAGGATATCAAGTTATTCAATAAGTTTTATTAAGTTAATAATTTATTTGGGCTCGCGTGCCAGTCGCAAAACTGCTTTTAACTAGGATTGTATTCGCGCTAATCTTGATCATATTGAAGCAGTGCTACTCTTTTCGCGGTTGTTGAGATTAACAGATAGAATTTATTACGTTTATTTAGTCGCCAAGAAAGTAAATGTCGTTCTGGAATTTTGTATGTAATTTGGTTTCGCTTGCCAGTAGCAAAACTTTATCCACTCAGGATGACAGCTGCGCTTATCTCGAGCATGTATTGTTCTGCGAGCACCAGAATGAATCATCAAACAATTCTCGTCAAATGATTCTACAATTAAAAAAAACATTTCAGGGCGACCAAACTGGTAGAATGGTTATTTCAAAATTTTCGTAGCATTATAAAATATTATCTGCAGTTATAAACAAGCGCCTTGAATTAAACCACAACGTAGATCTACGTCAACAATGCGGTTGAGTCTTGAACACAACCTATCATATTTTTTCTCTTATTTTTTTCATTGCAATACAAAAATTTTCCTAAATGTCATTCGAATCGATGAAATAACAGTTTAGCTAATCATTTTGAAATTACAAGCAATTTATTTACCTCATCGGTATGGAGAATTTTTGTATTCAAAAAAAAAAGTATTGCCATTTCCATCTCAACTATTTCTGCCATTCCAATCTGGTATGGTTTTTAGTGTCAAGATGCACATTTTACAAGAGCCGAAGCTGAGAAACTTTGTCCTCTTATGGTAAGAATTTCAACATCTCTCGTCGTCGATTACTTTCTCTGGGGGTACGTGAAGGACCGTTACTATGTTAATGAGCCACAAAATTTGGAGAAACTTGAAAAAGAAATAACTCGGTTTTTCAACAGCATCGAAGTAGTAATGTTAGAGATGTGCATGAAGAATTTTGTTCGCCGTTTAAAACGCGTTATCGAAAAAAGAGGTGGTCACATCGAAAATGTCCCCAAATAAGCTTTATTTTCGTTTTTTTTTAATAAATATCGGTTCACTTTTGTAGAAGTTTTTTTTTTATTAATTCGTTTATTTTTACAGGCTCAGTTACTTAAGTTTAAAGGAGCCGAATTCTTAAATATAATTTTAAAACTATATATATAAACAATTTTCTTACATCTATGGTTAGTAAGGTGGAAAACCGATTACTCGCGGTGTACTCGAGTTTAGAAGGGTGACATATTTTTAGGAGAAGGATGGGGTATAAGGAAACTGTAACAATGTTGATGAACACTCAATTCTTAAATCTGTTCGTATATCTATAGTGTTTTTACATTTCAACTTATTCTACTATTTATAGCAAGGGGACGAATTACCCGCAAAGGAAGGAAAGGAGGGTATAAGGACATTGGGACAATCACACACGAAGATCAATAGCTTTAAGGAAAACATATATATGGGACATGTAATCAAGGTCTAACCGAGCCAACACATCTCTCACCGGCACATTGGGCTGTCTTCCTCGGGCCCGAAGGGAGTTTTCTAAATTCGATCTGGCGACCAGAAACACCTCGCACGACCAAACAACGTGCTCGATGTCGCGATAACCTTGGCCACAAACACAGAGATTGCTGCTGGCAAGATTGAAACGAAAGAGTAGTGCATCTAAAGAACAGTGATTGGACATGAGTCGGGAGAAGGTGCGAATAAAGTCCCGACTCAATTCCAGACTTTTGAACCACGGATTGAGGCTAACCTTAGGGATAATCGAGTGAAACCAACGGCCCAATTCATCTTCATTCCACTTGCGTTGCCAGTTAGCGATGGTATTTTTGCGGACTAAAGAATAAAATTCATTGAAGGCGATTTGACGCTGATAAATATCGCCTTCAATTGCACCTACCTTTGCTAATGAGTCAGCCCTCTCATTACCCGGAATTGAGCAATGAGAAGGGACCCAGACGAAGGTAATGACATAACAGCGTCTGGATAAAGCACTCAAAATTTTTCGTATTCTCTCAAGGAAGTACGGTGAGTGCTTTTCCGGCCTCACTGAACGGATAGCTTCGACAGAGCTAAGACTATCCGTTACAATGTAATAGTGTTCAACAGGTCGTGAGGCGACGCTGTCCAGCGCCCAATGAATTGCTGCCAATTCAGCAATATACACTGAGCAAGGATTCTGAAGACTGTGTGAGGTGCTAAAAAATTCGTTGAACACTCCAAATCCTGTGGACTCATTTATAGTGGACCCATCAGTAAAGTACATATTATCACAATTGATACCCCTATATTTTTCATCGAAGATCGTTGGAGCGATCCTCGATCGTTGGTAATCTGAATATCCATGGATATCTTGCTTCATGGACAGATCAAAATGCACAGAGGAATTGATGTAGTCAGGGAAACAAACATGGTTGGGGATATACGTTTTGTAGAAGTTATTAAAATTTGTTGCGTGAGCGTTTAATCTGAAAGACCCTGTACTTTTCATCCTACTTCTGATCCAAATCACACAAGTCTTTGAAATGCTACGCACAGACGTTCAGTCGAACCTGTCGCTGTTGAATCTCTTTGAAATATCGCACACTAAAGCGATGAGATAAGTAGGTTAATAGCAGTTTCAATCACAGTTTCGAATCATTCATTCGCTTCGTTTGAGAAAATTAATCGCAATCATTCACAATTAGTTTCGATTCAGCTTGTATAACACAAATCTATTTTAAGAACATAGATTGATGGAGTATTTATTGGCGTTTAAATTTGCATTTCTGTATGCATCTGATAAAAACAAGCAAACATTGATTTCCACCAGCCCAATGAAACAGATACGTATTCACTTTGTGAACAAATATTCGTGCTACATATCAAACTCGATATCATCACATGAATGAATACAACCTTCACTCGCAGCGTGTCAAATTCGGATAGAGGTCATATACATTGAGAACAAAAATGCTGTTTTTTTTTATTTAAATCGTTTATTTTTACAGGCTCAGTTACATAGGTTTAAAGGAGCCGAACTCCTTACTGTCAAAAATGCTGTTCTAGGCAAAACAAACCAGTAAAATAGAGCGGCGCGACAGCGCCAAACTAATCGCGTCAGAAAATACGTCAATTTTCTTTGTGTATCCAACTGCCCGAAAAAAAATCACATTTAACCACCACAATTACTCGCCATCAGCTCATTTCGATTGAGACGTCGGCAAGGCGCGTAGATAAATAAATGATTCAACACAACCGCCATCCCCCCGCATTCCAACCCACAGCTGTCTTTGACTTTCGCTGTTCGCCAACTAAACCACGATACCACTTCACCACGTGCGACTGCTCAAATGAGATTTGAACATGTTTACCTCACCAGGAACAAATTGCCGCCAACATTGGTATCTGTGTATTGCTTGTTTTCCGATAAAGTTTAACGCGCTGCTCGCTTGAGGTGAGGTGGTCTAAACATTTTGGTTGCATTATAAGTGGAACTTTCACGACGTCGGTCGCGGAGAGGTTTCTAATGGAATCGATGACAGTGTTGCCATTTGAATGGATGAGTGGCCTCTTTCTATATCAGAGTGTCGACTCTACGACAAAAAATGATCCCTGATATTCTCTGATTTTTCAGTAATTTTACAGAGGATTTCCAGATGTAGAGTAACAATCAATTTTTTCTACTAATTCTGTAGTTGTAGTCCATGAAACATTTGGTCGGTGTTAAGTCAGACCGGACCATGTGACATATTTATGATTTCGAGAAAAACGAACTTGAAGTTCAATGCTCTGCAATTTTCAAACCATTTAATATTTTCGTTCAATATTGTTTTCAGAAATATTAGCTACTCTCTGGCAATACATTGACGTATGATAATTGTAAAAAACATCGCGTCAAAAAAGGCAGTTATTTGGCTCCCTATACGTACATAGTTCACTCTGACTGAATCAAATGAAGCATTTTTTAGATTCGTATACTTCCCATTTTCAATCATATTAGGCAGTATTACTTAATAGAATCGTCAAATTCAAATTCATTGCCATCACTAGAGTTTAAACCTCACTCTGAAATAGCACATTTTGCGATCATTTACACCGAAGACCAGCATTTTTCACTGATCCGTTCAGTCAGAGTGGACCAAGTTTATTTTTAATAAGCTCAGAATGTGCACATTTCACACTAACGGGTTCAAGCACATTTCAACAAGGTACTTATTAGCTTCAAGAAAAAAAATTGTTGGATTGAATTCGGCGCCTGAAAATGGTTTAAATTCAATATACAAATTATTGAAACATGGTCCACTCTGTCTGCACATGATATAGAGCAACCATGATAAATGGTACATGGTCCGCTCTGACTGCATACTATGAGGGGTTTTCGTTGATCAATCATAACAATTTCGCTCTAATATTCCTGCTGTACCAAGCAGTATCGTAAAATATAAGAAATATGATTTATCAACTTTAATTCATTTTAGACAAGAGCATCTTTCTTCCGGCTTTCCTCGTTTCCAAGATAAACAGAAAGAGAATTTCGAACTAATTGAATAAGCATGTTCGAAACTTTGTAATGATGCTATCCCTCCAATGTGAAACACATCATCATAAATTATTCGGATAGAATAACCGATTCCTCACGCATGTTTTCAGAAACATTCGGTGTTAATGGAAAAGCCCTTAATCTATACGAGAACAGTAGATATAATCAATATCCATTAATATATTCAGAAGCTTTAAAGATCATTCTCAAGCCAAGTTTCGATTCAAATCGTATAATTGTACAACTAATGACGACAATGTACGTGATATTTTACGGAGAAAAACTGTATGTGAATGATTTGCAATAAGCAAAGTGTAATATGGTTGCTGCATTTGTTGTGTTCCACAAGAAATCTCAATGTATGTGTTATTCGGAGAATAATCCATGAACAACAACAGGCGGACTATGTATTTACACCTGACGACGAGGGTCATTTGGAAGAAAAATGAATAGAATTTGTTTTCTACGGGAAACGCATGCTAAAGGATCAGTTGGCAAAATGCGTAGGTGGAACCTTCCTCCCAATAGAAGAATGGAAACTTATTTCTATTGTTTTTAGGTTATGTGAAAAAGAGAGAAGGATAGCGATTGGCAAATAAATGTATTTTAGTTGCACTACGAATGTTGCTTTCATGTTGATGCACGGAAATACGGAGCAATGTTGTATTGTGGAAGTGAAACTTGAGTGGAAGTGGGATTTTTACAAGGATTGAGGCGTGGAGACATACCTGACGCAACGCAAGTGATTAAAAAGTGAAGTAGAAGAAAAATAGTGTCTTTTTCTGATGGGACTGATAAATCGAAACAGATAGATATACGGCTGGTGGAATTAAGCAGGATTTAATATTACAGAGTCATGGCTAGGAAACGTAGTGAGAAAAGAAAAAGAATTTGAATTCTTATGTATGAGGGCCCAAAATAAAAACCAAGGATAGGGGCCCGGTATAACATTAATCTTGTTGTGTGAGGGCTTAGAACGATGACCATGGCTAGGAGAGCCAGTGTAATTTAAAGATAAAGGTGTGCGAGGGCCTAAAATTATTAAATTAAATGGCTCGGATGCTAACATGATTAAAGTTTCTGAGGCTAGGGAGCGAGAAACGTGAAGTTGGAAGAATATGAATACAAAAAACAGAAAATGGTATCTCAAAGCTTTTAGCAAAGGGTCCTGAAGCTCGCTCACGAGGGTCATCATGGAAGAACACTCACGTGCGAATGTCTGGTGGCTGAAGATGGACTCGTAGGTGGAACAATATGTAAAAACATTTCGTGAATGTTCGTTGGTTTCGGCACCAAATCCTCCCGAACCAATGATGAGGTGGGAGCTTCCGGTTCGTCCATGGTACAATTAGCAATCGAATTTCTGTGACCTCTTCCTGAGGGCGAACATGCGTCGACTACCTTGATGTGTTCGAAATGAATGGTATTTGTAGTGCTTCACTATCAAAGAATTGTGGATTAATTTTTACGTTACGGCAGTCTAGAATCACTTCGAGCAGACAACGATCCGCAGCTATCATCTGAGGAATTCCGTGCATTTTGTGAGAAATACGGAATTCTTTTGGAAAGCACCACAAAGGAATGGCGAAACTGCAAAACCGATCCATAATGAAGCGACTAAGGATAGCACAGGAACTCGGTCAGGAAGAAACGTCGACAGTATTCGCTAATGTTTCATGTGCACAAACATTACACACCATCAGCTGCAAACACATTCCTAGCTGTATTTGACAATGTGGAAGATAGGTCAGAGCCTCATCTATCGGATTCTATAGAGAGAAATCAGTCAAATCACTTACACCCCTTTCATCCTAAGCCCCTCAATTGAGAAAAAAAACGACGTAACAATCCGCTCATGTGTCTCTGAAAAAGTATACGAACGAAATGCTGCGCATTTCAATATGTTACCGAAAGATGCAGCTGATCCAGACGAACTGGAAGCAAAATCAAGTGAGATAGAACAAATACCAGTGCTGGAGTCAAGCATAAACCAGTAACCGATGAATGTGAAAGAGTCGGCGACAGATTGAAGCGAAGAGAGTAATGTAACAAGAAGGTCGAAACAAAAGCGATTTGAGCCAAGTCGCCCAAGAGCTTCACTTCATCTTCTTCTTCTTCTTCTTCTTCTTCTTCTTCTTCTTCTTCTTCTTCTTCTTCTTCTTCTTCTTCTTCTTCTTCTTCTTCTTCTTCTTCTTCTTCTTCTTCTTCTTCTTCTTCTTCTTCTTCTTCTTCTTCAATGGCACTAACGTTCCTAGAGGAACTTCGCCGTCTCAGCGTAGTATTACTTGCGTCATTTTTTATTAGTACTTAGTTGAGATTTCTATGCCAAATAACACGCCTTGAATGCATTCTGAATGGCAAGCTCTAGAACACGCGTGATCACAGTGCAAGTCGGAGGAAATTTCTTTGACGAAAAATTCCCCCGACCAGAACGGGAATCGAACCCGAACACCCGGCATGTTAGTTATGACGCTAACCACTCGGCCACGGGAGCACACTTCATATTGTGGTTGATTCTACTGTTGAGTAATCATTTTCAAATCTTAAGAAGGGTGGGGGTGTAGGGTTCTATACCATGGCGGGGTATACCTTGTACATCAACAACCTTGACATTTGAAATTAATGTGTCTGATGACTCGGACAGCTCAGATTTGGGAGGAAGACATATGACAACTGTTGTGTCAGACAGAGTGTAAGGTTTGAGATTGACGTACCAATTCGAGGAGCAAACAGACAAAATCGATACCCTGCAGAACGAACGGATATCTTGGAGGAAGTGGGTGAGGTATTTACAAATTCCATACCTGAAGTGAGTATCTGAAAAACTATCGAAACACATTTCCAGAACTTGGAAGCAATATAAGATAAATAAGAGAGCTGGCTACAAACAACACCTCCGACAACCTGTGGGTGGTGACTGGAAGCAATCACATACACGGACATGACAACGTCGATGGAATTCCCTTCGAACTGAGACTCTATATAGGGGGGGGGGGGGGTCACTCTACGAAAAATGTAACGATTCATTGAGAGTTTTCAAACGCATATTACTCAAAATCGTTATTGCGACATATGTTGTGTTATATACTATTAGACAGGAAATTTATCCAGCAATGTTTTTGCTTAAAACATGAACAGTGAATATAGGAAAAAAAAAGTTAACAATTTCACGATTAAAATGGGTATGTTTTCTTTCGATTGCACTAACCCTCGCTTTCCTATCCGACGCAACGTGTAATCTTTTTGCCTAAATTCGGGCGTTAGCTCACAATGTGAGTTGATGCGTATAATGAATTATTCTCCATTTAGCGATAATAGGCATTTATTCTTCTTCTTCTTTTCCTTTGTTTACGGAGACGTCAAATCCAACGATTCATTCGTCTCCGTAGGCATTTATCAGTTATTCTATTGTATGTTGCCCAATCAATTCGTGCTAAATTCACGTTTTTATCGTGTAGATTTTGCCAGAGATGCCAACCTTCCTGATTTTTCAGGATTTCCCAGACTTTTTAGCACGCTTCCTTATATCCTGACAAACACTCAATTTAGCCTGATTTTTCTAAAATGATCCTGATTTTTCCTGATTTTTGTACTCTTTACATTATTTGTTACAAAAATATATTGGTTTTCATGCCAAAGTTTTCTGCCATGATAGTTCTCCGGTGTATATATCTTACATTAAGTTAAACTTTGTACTTAACTTTTTTTATCTCTACCCTCAATTGTTTTGGGTTTCCCAAAACAGTGTTAAAACATTTTATTAAACCATTTCATTGTCTGGCGAATTTATGAAGTTACAACGAGATTAAGTTTGAGGAACGACATTGGTTTATTGAAGATAATGTGTAGATGTATCCCAAGAGTTATGATTGTAGGAATACGTTTCAGAGTGTAAAATTACTCAAGAGAAAATTTTTGAATCCACAGTCAATATAAAAGATTTTATATGTAATTTGTTCGTCTGATTCAAAGTAGAATAAACTTTAATGATGGGACTATGGTAAATATATCTATAACCGTACTCAATATCATGAAAATTAGGAAAAATTTAACAAGTTTTCCACTGCTGATATGTTTTCCTCATTTGTTGAGTAAAGATTTATTCCAAAGCATGGATGATGAATTTAGTGAAAGTTTGAATATTGACTTCTCTACAATTTACTGTAGTGATGCTGTAGTTTTTTCGGAAAAAATATAATCGATCAAAAAGTCAGGCGAAACACTAGCATTTCCGCTTATGCAAGGATTTATACCATGCTTATTAATTCTTTTGCATATCCGGTCTTTGCACAAAAGGAAGATATATTCTTTTTCCGGTGGGATTTGGAATGGATTCTGTATTATGAGCTACTACGAAGCAACCTGTTTCTCACATGGTTCGCAGCAGTTTTCGACGAGGAAGCAAACATGTTCTGGGGGGATAGAATATTTAAGCTGTGTGAAAGATTGTGAAACAGAACTATGGATATAAAATTAAATTATAATGATTTGATTGAAAATGATGTTTTTGTTTCCCCAAAAATCGACATTAACATTTCGGAAAATCCAATATGAGCTATCCTGATTTATCCTAATTTTTTTTTCATTCTTCCTGATTTTTTAAAATTATAGATAGCAACCCTGGGTCTTGCTATTAACATTTTATGTAATTGTGGTCCAGAATATCATAATATCGAGCATGTTGTTTGGTTATGTAAAAAAATGCAATTAATAAATTTTACTGGCTGATGATTTAAAGGGTTAAAAGGGTATACTCAAGCATATCCGATTATGTTAGCTTGAGTAGTCATGATCTTAATATTGTGCTCCCCATATATGCTTTCCTAAAAAACCCGCTTCACTTCCTCGAATGCCCATTCACCTTTCCTTTTCCTATACATAAGCAGAACTTAGCACCCAATGAGATCAATTCACAACAGCAGCTACACGAACGTCCAAAGAGAGCACTCATGCCCATAGAATACTTAATATACATCACTGGGTTATAAAGCTATTACAAACAATGTCCCGGACAACGTGGCAACGAAGGAGAAAATATTATTTTTATCTATAACTAGCAAACACAACAAAATAAAGACGACCTAAATCGGACCATTCCTTCTTCGGATTTTGCGCTTAGGAACACATTTGGCCTTCCATTTTTGTTTATATGGATATACTAGCTGACCCGGAAGTGCACCCGTGGCCGAGTGGTTAGCGTCTCACATTATCATGCCGGGTGTTCGGGTTCGATTCCCGTTCTGGCCGGGGGATTTTTCGTCAAAGAAATTTCCTTCGACTTGCACTGTGGTCATGCGTATTCAAGAGCTTGCCCCTCGGAATACATTCAAGGCGTGTTATTTGGCTTAAGAAATCTCGACCAAGTATTAATAAATGACGCTAGTTAATGCATACGTTGAGACGGCAAAAGTTCCACAAGGGAACGTTAACGCCATTCAAGAAGAAGAAGCTGACCCGGCAAACTTCGTCTCACCCAAAATTTATTTTTCGTTACCACATCCACGTTTTCTTATTAAGCCCACGTTTCTGGGTCCAATCGCATAACTGTTCATTGATTGATCTTCCAATCTACCCTTATAAATTACCTTTTACTGTAAAATTCCTAGTACTTCTAGCAAAACTCGTCATTATAAAATAAAATTATTTTCAGACACGATTCTCGTTCAAGATTTTTCAACCACTTGCAAATAATATATTTCTTCGTTACAAACTCGAGAAATTTGGCTCAATTTGCTTGATTATTTCTCGCGTTATGTAGAAGTTTGTGTTTCATTTGTATGGCAGCCTCCCCTTAGAGAGAGGGAAGGAGTATCTATTCACCATAAGAACATTTATTGCACCTTGAAGCCTTCACATGTCAAATTTAGTTTCGTTTGCTTGATTAATTCCCGAGTAATGCAGGAATTTGTGTTTCATTTGTATGGCAGCCCCCCTTAGGGAAGGGAGCGGAGTGTCTGACCACCATAGAACCATTTACTGTATTCTAAAACCTCCACATGCCAAATTTGGTTTCGTTTGCTTGATTGATTCCCGAGTAATGCAGAAATTTGTGTTTCATTTGTATGACAGCCCCCCGTTTGAGTGGGGGAGGAGTGTCTAACCATCATAGAAACATTTATTGCACTCTAAAACTTTCACATGCCAACTTTGGTTTCGTTTGCTTGATTAATTTCCGAGTAATGCAGAAATATGTGTTTCATTTGTATGGTAGCCCCTCCTTTGAGTAGGGGGAGGAGTATCTTTTTTTTTAAATCATTTATTTTCAATTGGCTCAGCAGCGTTAAGCATCAATGAGCCGTGTTTGTGAATAGGGAAAAGCCCTTGTGAGTAGAACTATGCAAATGTTCTTTCTCAAAAAAGCATAAAAACCCTATAGTTTTTTCAAGAAATGATACAATATAAATAATTATATAACAATACATAATAAAATAATATTTGAGGCTTCTTCTTGAGGATTTTTTGATAGAGATAACCACCTCCTTGAAGATTGCGTGCGAATGCTTGAATCTGAATGTGTTTAAGTTCTGAGGGAAATAGTTGGAGAAAAATGAAAACATTAAAACCATAGATTATTGGTAAATAATAGAATTATTAATAACAAAAAACAAAAAAAGTTGGAGATGTAAACGATAATTAAAAATAACAGAAAAAATGCACACATACTCATGCTTGAAAGTGTATGGACTTGAGGAAATAATATATCAACGAAATAGCATCGAGATTGTGTGTAACCAGAACGTCGCGGATCGAAACATAGGGTGTCATTCCCTTTTCGCGGAAATTTTCTATTAAAGATAACCTGTTATTTTGAAAATCAGAGCAATACCACACAATGTGATCAATATCGTGATAACCTATACCGCAAACACATAAGTTACTATCACTAATATTAATTCGGAAAAGATGTGCATTCGAGGAATAATGATTAGACATTAGTCTGCACACTACCCGTATGAAATCACGAGAATAATTATATCCTTTGAACCATGATTTGAGGGAAACTTTAGGAATGATAGAATACAGCCACCGACTTTTATCACTTCCATTCCAACTTGTCTGCCAAGAGTCAAGTGCACGTTCACGAGGAATATTGAGATATTCATCAAAAGTAATGTGCCTACGAAATAAGACTCCTTCCATTGCGCCCTTTTTAGCTAGAAAATCTGTTTTTTCATTTCCTGGTATCGAACAATGAGAGGGAATCCATACAAAAGTGATATTAAATGATCTACTCATCAAAACACTTAAAAGCTGTAGGATTCCAGACAAGAAATACGAAGAATATCTAGACCTTACCGAAATAAGTGCCTCTAAAGAGCTGAGACTATCAGAAAAGATGTAAAAATGTTCGGGTGACAAGGACTGAATATGTTGTAAAGCAGTGTATATCGCAGCCAATTCCGCAACAAACACCGAACAAGGTAAACTAAGCTTACGGAATGTGGAGAAGTCAATATTAAATACCCCAAAGCCTGTGGAACCATGAAGACTGGATCCATCAGTAAAAAAAGTTTTGGTTGAGTCCATATGTTTATATCTTGACAAGAATATTGCAGGCATAACTATTTGGCGGAGATCACCTGAAATACCACTAACATAAACTTTCATTGTCAAGTCAAAATTAATAGAAGGATTGAACAAAATTGAAGGAATGGATTGGAAACCAGATGAATCCGATGGGCTTTCCAGGGTCAGAAATTCATGATATAGTAACATTCGCTTAGATTGAGTACCTAAGGTTAGCATTTTTTCAAAGTTTGCTATCACTATCGGATTGAGTGTTTCACAACGAATCAAAAGACGGAATGATAACTCGAAAAAGCGCACAGAAAGAGGAAGGATGCCAGCTAAAATTTCTAGGCTCATTGTATGCGTTGACTGCATACATCCTAGAGCAATACGCAAACAGCGATATTTAATTCTCTCCAGTTGCAGAATATGAGTACGGGCAGCGGATCTGAAGCAAAAACTTCCATACTCCATAACAGATAGAACGGTTGTTTTATACAACCTAATTAAGTCGTCAGGATGGGCCCCCCACCAAGTCCCTGTTATGGATCGAAGAAAATTTATTCATTTCTGACATTTTTGTTTCAAGTAGCCTATGTGTTTACCCCATGCGCCTCTGGAGTCAAACACAACTCCTAAATACTTGAATGACAAAGAGAGCCTAATTGTTCTACCCAAAAGTTTAAGTTGCAGTTGAGCAGGATGGTGTTTTCTTGAAAACACAACCATCTCTGACTTTTCAGTAGAAAACTCAAAACCCAATTTACAAGCCCAATCAACCAAATTATCAAGAGAAATCTGCAAGGGATTATACAGATCAATACTGTCTTTGCCCATTACCGACACTACGCAATCATCTGTATATTGTCTCAAAGTACAATTACCTGATAAACAAACATCAATGTCATTTACATAAAAGTTGTAAAGGATTGGACTAAGACATGAGCTTTGAGGGAGACCCATGTAGCTAATTCGTAAAACTGACGAAGAACCATGGGAAAAACTCATATGTTTTTCACGCATAAGGTTAAACAGAAAACTATTTAATTTTAGAGGAAACCCATTTAGACGAAGTTTTTCAAAAAGAACCTCAATGGAAACTGAATCAAAGGCACCCTTGATGTCTAGGAACACTGATGCCATTTGTTGCTTTTTACTCAAGGCGATGTCAACCTCTGATGAAAGCAGAGCAAGACAATCATTAGTTCCTTTGCCTCTACGAAACCCGAACTGCGAAGATGAGAGAAGGTTGTTGGATTCTATCCAGCTGTTTAAGCGACTTAGAATCATTTTCTCTAATAATTTGCGAATGCAAGAAAGCATTGCTATTGGTCTATAAGAATTATAATCAGACGCAGGTTTACCAGGTTTCAGAATAGCTATAACTTTGATCTGTCGCCACTCATGTGGAACAACGTTCTGCTCAAGCAATATCATCAGATGTCTCCAGGAAGGGAGGTGGAGCGGGGGCTGAATCTGGGCATATCTTCTTGGCAAAGTCAAAAATCCACCTTTCAGAATATTCAATCTGTTCATTTGAATGAGAAGAATTTCTCATTTGTCTGGCAACTCTCCAAAGAGTGCTCAAAGAAGACTCTCGGGAAAGCCCATTCACAAAATTACGCCAATAACCTCTTTTTTTGGCTTTTATGAAGCTTTTGAATTTACGCTCCAGATAAATGTAATTGTCGTAACGTTCGCAGGAACCCGATTTATGCCAATCCTTGAACGCATTCGATTTTTCTTTATAAAAATCTGTGCAATCTTGATCCCACCACAGATTAGGAGGACGACTGCGAAACGAATTCCCAGGAAAACGTTTCGTCTGAGCATCAATAGCACTATCATGAATTAATCCAGCTAGAAAATTATACTCTTCTACCGGGGGTAACTCATGAACTAATGCCACTGATTCTGAAATAATTGAAGAATATCTCTTCCAATCAATGTTTCTAGATAAATCATGCTGAACATTCATAGTTCCTGACGATTCAGAATAATTCGAAATAGAAACGGTGATTGGCAAATGATCACTTCCATGTGGATCTTGGATAACCTTCCAATAACAATCTAATGATAAAGAGGAAGAACAAAGGGATAGATCTAAGCGACTTGCGCGGCCTGGTGATGGAGCAATTCTTGTTATATCACCTGTATTCAAAATTGTCATGTTGAATTCATCGCATAGATCATAAATAGAATTAGCTCTGCGATCGTCAAAAGACTCACCCCAGCCAATTCCATGTGAGTTGAAATCTCCTAAAATAAGATGAGGTTGCGGTAGAAGCTCAATTATATTCACAAGGTTTCGATAATTAAGCATTGTACTTGGAGGAATATAAATAGAAGCAATGCACAAATCTCTACCCTTGATACGTGCCTGACACGCAAGAATTTAAATTCCTGTGACTAAAGGCAAGGGAATCCTGTAAAATGGATAGCATTTTTTAATACCTATGAGAACTCCTCCATAGGAATCATCACGGTCTAAACGAATAATATTGAAATCATGGATGTTTAACACATTGTCCTAACGAAGCCATGTTTCAGATAAAGCAAACACATCACAATTCAAAAAATGGAGCATTTGCTTGAAAGAGTTTTTGATGTTTTGGTAGAAGACTTCTACAATTCCACTGTAAAATAGTAGATTTCTCTGACTCATTCTATAAATTAGGCATCGAAATTAATGAAGGAGAGGAGGGGCCACTTTGAAACCATTTGCTTAGCTAACTGACTGATAGTAGGGAGCCAAGCAGAAATGAGACATTTCATTGAATCTGAAATTACAAATATAAAAGATCCATCCAACAATCGAAGAAAAAGAAATACCTCCTGTAAATGATTGGGGTTCAGGAGCCGATTGAGAAGCGAATCTGAAATGACATGACAATTCAGGGAAATGAACGTCATAGTTAGAGGATCCCCAACCAGGAGGGTTATTGTTGGAAGGAGCAGAAAAATGAGAAGAAGCTTCTGGTTGATTAGAGGATAACCCTTTTTTTTTTAGCAGGCTTGGAGGAGGAAGTATTTTTTTCGTTTTCTAGCTCCTCTCGCGATTATTGGATCGAAAGTAGTATCCGATTCATCATCCTCTGATAACACAGAGAAACGATTTTCTGAAACCTCGGATACCTAAGGTGAAGCTGCCTTAAGAATATCAGCAAAGGTTCGCTTAGAACGATCCTTAAGTGATTGTTTAAGTTTAATAGAACGGGATTTGTATTTTGGACATTCCTTAACTGTGTGAGGAACACCTCCACAAAGAATGCATTTATCAGCATCCTTATTGCAAGTGCTTTCATCATGGTCGACTCCACATTTAGAACATTTAATTTTATTGCAACAGAAGGTTTTAGTGTGACCTAACTGTTTGCAATTAGTGCATGTCATAATTTTGGGAGTAAATAATCGAACTGGAAGACGAAGCTTATCAATGAGCACATAATTTGGAAGAGCTGTGCCCTCAAAGGAGATTCTGAAAGAACCAGATGGGAAATATTTCTTTTCGTTACCATCCATTAAAAATGAATTCAGGGATCTTACTTCCAAAATTTTCACATGAGGAAGTTTTACATCATGAAAAATACCCTCTGCATTTTCGAAATCTTTTAGTTGGAGAGATTTTTCCGAAACCACACCATCGATTTCAACAATGTGTGCCGGAATATACACTCGATATTCATCAGTGAACAAAGAATTATTAACAATCGCATTAGCGTCTTTGCAATCCGAGAGCACAACACGAAGTTTGTCTTTATTCACTTTTGTTATTTCCAAGACACTTGAGTACTTAGACTTCAAGTCTTTGCAAATTTGGGTCACCCTTAAAGGTTTCCCTTTGGGACGGAAGAATACCACCCAACGTGTTTTCGAAGATCCCGAAACGTTCTGGTATTGTCGAATTCGAGAAAGATTCTTGGAAGGAACATTCTCAATGATTGAATGCTGAAGAGAATTAATTGGATTTTGAACCGAGGTGAGTGAAACAGGATCATTTGTTGGATGTGTAGAATTTTTTATTGGGTTGGGTGTCGAATTTGACAGTAATTGATTCTTCTTTTTCTT
This sequence comes from Toxorhynchites rutilus septentrionalis, assembly GCF_029784135.1. Lineage (NCBI taxonomy): Eukaryota > Metazoa > Arthropoda > Insecta > Diptera > Culicidae > Toxorhynchites > Toxorhynchites rutilus. The sequence goes on from NC_073745.1 coordinate 63,445,876, forward strand.
TGAAGGACGAACTGCAGAAAAACAATCATGAGGAGTATCTACGATGGTCATATCAACATCGGAGGTTTCGTTCCCCTCCATTTAGAAAAATTTGTGAAACAAAACTGAGAGTAGAAAGAGCATAAAACGTCTAACACGCACAGAAGTTAAAATAATTATATATGTATTAAAATAAATAAATAATTAAATAAATAAAGAAACAGATAAATAGAATAAAACAAAACAAAAACTTAGCTGCTTTATATTTTCCAGTGGCAAGAAATCTTCAAAAATCCTGTTCCAAGGTTCAATACAGCTTCACACACCGAAAGTACTTGAAAATGCAAAAATCGAATATCTTCTTCGGGGAATTTCACTCGCTGAACAAATGGGTCCAGTAACTGCACTATTTCTTCCGGAAAAGGTTTTCAAAACGCTGAAATGTCTTAGAGAAAGAAAAATCACAAAGAAAATCTGAAATATTCGTTATGATGAAAATTATACGTCACCTTTATTCCACAGCTTGCTGATGTATGAGGAGTATCTTACTACCATAGAATCATTTATTGCACCCTAAAACGTTCACATGCCAACTTTGGTTTCGTTAGATTGATCAATTTCCGAGTAATGCAAAAATGTGTGTTCCATTTGTATGGTAGCCGCCCCTTTGAGGTAGGGGGAGGAGTGTCTAACCATCATAGAAACATTTATTGCACCCTAAAACCTTCCATTGCCAACTTTAGTTTCGTTTGCTCGATTAATTTCCGAGTAATGCAGAAATATGTGTTTCATTTGTATGGCAGCCCCCTCCTTAGATAGGGGAAAGGAGTCTCAAACTGTCACGAAAACCTTCCCCGGCCCCAAAAACCCCTACATACCAATTTTTATGTCAATCGGTTCAGTAGTTTCCGAGTCTATAAGAATCAGACAGACAGACATCACTCCATTTATATGTATATATAGATTTCTGTAGTCATAGATTTATTTGACTTATATTCATGGGGATCTTAGCTATTTGGACTTGTGTTTAAAAATGATACATGATGATTCTTTGTCTTCTTCTGCATAATTGAATGAACAGAAGAAAAGGATAGAATGGCTTTAATGGTATTTTTGGGTACATTGTTGAACAGAATGTGGATTCGGATTCTAGCACGTTATCTCATCTAACCCGTTTGAAGGATACAAGTTCATGAAGGAAACGGGTTTTTTTCAGGACATTTTATGAACCAAAAGAGAAAAAACAGATTTTGAATAATGAAAAAATTCAATTTAAATGCAATTACTACACACAATCATAGTTCTATGTCAAGATCCCGTCCGTGCCCCTAGGCCCAGACCCATCAACTTTTTTCAAGGTGTTCATTCGAAATAGCCATGCGCAGTGATTCAACAGATCTGGCAACCATAATTGTGTTTGGCTATGTTCATTCGTACGCCTCACCATGCGCAATCGAGCCGTACGCACGTATTCATTCATCGTGAGCAACATTCCATACGGGCTTAGAATTATGGCGATGAAAAACAAAAAAACAAGGAAGAAAACACTTACTTTTTCAAGTACGTACAAAAAATAAATTAGATACAGATTTATCTTTTCATCAAAATAAAATTCGCTTTGTTTGTGTTGTCGGCTACCCCCGAAAATGTTGCTAGTGGACACTAGCGCTAACTCATGGTGTATATATTTAGCCTTTAACTAATTTGACATTCACCGCACCGTTGGAGGTCACCGGCTGCGTAATCGGGAGGCCCGCGGGACTTGAAAATGATGAATAGAGAGTGTGGGCAGCAATTCTCGTGGTCTAGATCAAAGAACGTAAGAACGCTAAACAGAAACGTTCCGCGCGGCATATACCTACATATCGGTGTCATACGACGGTGGAAACGTGACTTAAACTGACGGTCTCGCCACTCGACTCGACGTGATTAGTTACCCTTCATACCAATTCACTTCTCGAGGGGTGATGTAACTGTTGCTTGTTTTTATTTGAATTTAGGGTGGAAACCTCTCTTTTCACAGTTTCTAATTAATGAGTGGTTCAATGGTTTGCGCGATGTTTCGGCGATGTTTACGATTGATAAAAGCCGGTTCCTACCTGTTGGGCAGCATTTTGCGAAGGACAGCGAACACTCGTCGCACCACAGTTGGTTGATTTCAGTGTACTCAAAACTGAATGAGACTTCACTTATTCAGAACAACGATATAACACCTGTTGCGTTATATAAACTTATTTTGTGTTCACTTATCTCACTAACCCAGCACTTTAAAAACTTTCAGTACCAAACTCAGTGAGATGAAATCCCGTATCCTAGGGCAGACATCCAAACGATGCAAGATGTGCGGCACAACTGCTTTTATATGTTTTCTCTTGTTTTCATCAAAGTCCACAAACACCGTACATCATCGGAACACATATGTATCTGGTAGGAGACTCCGTGACGTCCCTCATGAGCCTGTCTACTAGTAACCTTCTTTATCAACAACTACGCGTTCACATATACTAAAATTCACCCAGTTTTCCTATTTGATCACTGTTCAGATCAACGGTTTACACTAAACTGTGCTCGTAAAAACGACCACGTTAATTTCAGTGGCTTGTCTTCCTGCAATCGTATTATCGTCGCGATCGGCGACCCTCGCGATGTGTGACGTCAAATGTATCCAATATCTATATCATTAAGCTGATGCAATTATTGAGTTCATTTAAGTAAGTTGGTGGGCACGGATAAATTTTTAGCTGAACAAAATTTTCTTGTTTACGTCCATCCGCGCACATACACATGCTCACATTGGTTACAGCTGGTCGCTTGCGGGGTGAACACGATAAACTGCTAGTAAAGTTGACGACGGCGTGAGGCAGCAGCATTTAACATACCAAACACCGGCCATATGGTGTTAGTTTGGAGGCCAACCACTCGCACACTTTGATGGGTGCGGTACAAGCACGTGTGCAGTGGCAGTGATGTAGGTTCATCACCAACATTTCTGCAGAACCGGTTCTCAGCCAATCACAAGCCAGTAAAGCAGGGGCACGTTACTCGCAACAGTTGTTTATGCAGTTGGCGGAATGCAATATCTTCGGGCGCATCCGGTTCGACGGCTGTGGTGGTAAATGATTGATTCAAGACAAAGCAAACAAATCCCAAATGCAATCGGTATCGATGATCATTTGCCGTTGCTTGGTTCGTTGCCTTTGCTGGGAGTGGGAAACGGTATTGCTCACACCGAGAAAATTCATTTGAAAACGACGTGACTCGCGACTTTGTATGCGACTGGAAATCCCATACTTTTCAATTGACGAATTTACGCAAAGCTGAATCAGCTCATGCGACACGTACATTAGAGCTCAGAACTATAAAAGTGAGGTTGTTTGTTTATTTTACGCACTGAAAAGCACGATTCGGTCGTGATCATTTTTATTAATTTCTATTTATAATCATTTTAGCCATTAAATGTCATTTATGAATGGTAGGAAAATTATATTTTTGTCTATTTACAATGGTCTCAACACGCGATGTGACCAAAGTCATAGGTAATCTTCGAAATGTTTATGTTTGATAGTGAATATAGGTTATGAGTACTATCTTCCGGACATTTTTCAGTAGCTCAAACTGTGAATAATGACGATGCAATCGATATCATACCAAGCTGGTTCATACAACTGATTATGCAGGCGATACGATTATGCAGACCGATACGAGAAGGATCTGCGATATTTGAAGCTCAACAAATGCCACCCATCATTTACCTAGTCAATTAATGTAAATTATAATACTTGTACCGAATCATTCGTCATATGTTATGAATGAAACAATGTAAAATGATGATTTTCTAACCTTTTCAGCGTAGAAAGAATACTTGAATCCGGGATATTTGCAGAAAATTTCAGATTTTTCAAAACGAATCAAACCAATTCCAAACCAAATAAACAAAACATCATCATTTTGCACGCTGCGCCATCTGGTTGCAATTCTAACGTAAATTCGTCAATATCGTTTGTATTGCGTGAAGCTTCCCGTTTACTCGGATTTCATCGGAATGCAATATCCAGGACATCAAAGTTGAGTTTGACAGCCAGTTTCATGAAACCAATATAAAACAAAACGGAGAACAAAGAGAAGTGGATTTGAACAAGTACTATTACACGAGTAGTAATAGTAAATATTAAAAGGAAGTACAGCGCGGACTCGATTATATACAGTTTTTGATTTCTTTTCACTGTATATAATCGAATCCTGTATATAATCGAGTGAAAAAAAAATTTTTCTTTGTTTTTTTTGCATGTATTTTTTGTTTTTTGACGTAGGACTACGTCTTTCATTTCTATACCGGGGTGTAAAATCAAAGTTTCGAAAACGAAAGCGTTACGCCGGAGACCGAGATTTTGAGTGTTAATAGCTCCTAAACAACTGAACGAAATGGTATGATAAACACTTCATTCGAAAGATAAAATGTCTACACGTTCTATACTTGTTACTTTGTGATCCAAAAACTTGTTTCAATAGTCTTAAATTTGCTTTCAAAATAGGCTATTGAAATCACCAATCGGTATATAAGCGAGCGCCGCTCGGAAATCCACTCAGTTCTAATTGAATAGCGATTGGAGCATGTTGTCGCTGTTGTGGTGAAGCTCTTCATTTATCATGAAAGCGCGGATGAACGGTGTCACCAAGAGCCTGTTTGTGCACCTTAGGCCAGAAGGGAATCCATCAGGAGGAGAGTGATGCTACAAACGGTTCCCCGGGAAGATCTCGAAGCAGCCGCTACACACACACACATACACGCACGGAATTCTTTCCGTTTGGATCGAGAAAGATTCGGAAAATAATCTGCCAGTTCCTCTAGGAATTTAAAAATTCATTCATGTGAAATAGTTTATTTGAATGTTTTCTATCCATGTAACACTGTGACCAAATATGTTTCAATCAAGTGCTATTAACAGATGGTTATCGAGTTAGCATTAACCACTGGTGGGCTTCCAGTATCGAGGAAAATGTGGAAATATCTAATCGTTACTGAAAATAATCTGCCAGTTCCTCTGGGAATTTAAAATTACATTCATATGAAAGAGTTTATTTTAATGTTTTCTATCCATGTAACACTGTGACTAAATACTTTAGGTTTTGTGATTTTTCAATCAATCGCAATCAACAGGATAGCTTCTGAAGATTATTCTTCCCCATCAGTAGGATATTTCCGTATCCAATATTGGATGCATAAAACCTTGTGCCTCCAACGTAACGCTCTCGTTTTCGAAGTTCTCCAAATATTCATTCATTCAGAATGAATTCTGATTCAACTTCATACAAATGATCTCTAAATCAACGATAGTCCTACGTCACCCTTGCGATTATACCATAGATATAACCCACTTCCTGTTTTTGAAAATAAAAGAGAAATTTTATTTTTGATCCATCCCCTTAAAGTCAGAAAACTCCTTTCTCGCATGAAAAACATAAATTTATCCAGATTATCTCAGGAGGTGATAGACGATCATATTTGATGAAAAAAATCCTCCTACGCATATGTTCGAATTTCAACAATGACAGAGTTATAGAACTTTTCATATAATCGAGTCTGACCTGTATAATGTTCTGCGAATCTAATTGGGTCGAAATTTATAATCGCGATTAATGAAAAAAGGAACCATTTCCAAGGATAATACATTTTTAGGTCTAGAGTTAGGCTATGGATTTTTTTAATCCGACAGCGACCATCTGACATCGGCAACCCGATAAACAACGTGATACAGAAAATCATGAAGTGGTAAATTTATCAATATAATGAAGTATCATTCCATTCAAAAACCATGATTCTACTCCATGTTTATTGTACAATTATATTTAATGTAACTTGTAAAATTATAATATCATAACCTTTTTTGTTATGCAATTCATTATTATTACAAGAAAAAAATATTCGCTCGATTAATCGAATACTGAAAGACAATTATTCGAATGAATCGAATATTAAAAAATGATCCGACGATTAATCGATAATTTTTTTTTTGTCGGTGTATAAATTCTTTATTTTTCCAGAAGTTAAAAAACAGTCATTACAAAATAATTATTCTAAACTTCGTTTCTCAGCTCGAATTCTAGTGAATCTACATCAATAGCATTATTACTGTGCATAATAAAGATGACGTATTTCAAAAACATTTTCAAAATTAGAATTTTTGTTGTTGTTGGTATATTCCTTAACTGAGGTCGTAACAAATCTGCTATCTCGAGTCTGCGTCATCCACCAAGCAGCACCGTTATTTTCCGTTGCAGTATTCTCCATGCTAGCTCTACTCGTACGCATTCGCTGAGTTTATGCTGCAAAGTTTCACAACTAGTGTTACAAAACGCACAATTTTCATCATCGGCTCTGTTCATACGGTACATCAGTTTTCTATGTTCGAGTTTCTCGTTGATCAGCAAGAAAAGGGTACTTCGCTCACTCGAGTTCAGTTGTCGAGCCGTTATGTTCGTCCATATTTTTTTCCAGTCTGCCGCTGGATACTCACGAGAAACCTTTGGGATTTCTGTTTGTGCGATGAAATGGTTGTGAATAGTATCGGCGGAGGGATTTTGTTGGATATGTGGAGGGAGTGTAGGAAGATTAGAAAGGTTAATTTTTAAACAAGGACAATCAGCGGGAGGGGTGGGATTTCTTTGGGTAAAAAAGGACATATAAAAGGGAAGGGAAACGATCGGCCTTATTCTGCGTGGCGTGTGAGGTGAGATGACAATTGTCACTTATGTCACGCGATTCCACCAGGCGTATGCCGTGAGAAATCTCACTTGAATGAACTCTCACTTTATTCCCGCTCTCAAATATACGTGACGATTGTCACATGAACTGGGATTTCTAGGTGACAATCGTCGACATGTCTTGAGGTGTCGACAGTGCATGAAAACAAATGAAAAATTGAAGTGGAATAATAAGTGTTTTTTGGGTCGTATAGAATCGATAGTAATGGTATTATATGTATCAATAAATTCAATTTATCTTCAATTTTCACAGTACGAAAGACAAATTGCAAGTAGTTTGTTTTTTTTGTGAAAGCGGTAGTGAGTCTGTTATTCCTCAATTGGACGAATAAACACACCGAAATTATTTTCATTTCATGAAATCTATTTATTTTCTCTAAAATATATCTATCATATGGGTCTTGTGTTTCATCTATCTATCCGCGAGTCATCGTCACCGAACTGCATATCCATTTCAGAAGCCGTGGTATATGCCCGAGCCGGAGCCAGAGCAACAATTTAACACTGAGAGTGCAGAGAGCAGCAGCAACTACGACCAAAACAAACAAAAATGCTAAACTTTACAGGATGCAATCAACTGTTTCACCAAATCTAAATCAAATACCTGCAAATTCGGCAGAATGTCCTGATACACTAACAACAGGCCAGGTTAAATCAGATCTATAGATACGGTACTGACTGCAGCAAAACAAATATCTGACCTCTCTGAGCGAAACAAATAAAATTCTGGGATGCCAGATGTTTTTTCTCAAATATATGCGATAAAAATTTGAAATATTTGTAAATATGTGCTAATGTCTGACATACTGACCAGCTTCGTTTATCATATGGAATCAATAATGTTTTGTCACTATTTTAAATAGCCTGCAGCAGGAATGAAAGGTTGTGATAAAAGTTAAATGTCTGCAAATTCGTGAACACATGTGCGAATGTGGCATCTTTGATCAGATTTGGCAACCAGCAGAATGAACGCCTTGTCACTTGCTGTTCATCCTCTCACATACATCAAATGAACCTCTCACGGCATCCGAAACGACTGTAGGAATAGAGTGAGGAGAGTTGCGTGATGGTGATGTGACAATTGTCATCTCACCTCACACGCCGCGTAGAATCAGGCCGGATATCACTCACATGTCGATTTAGCAGCAGCCGGCAACTGTAGTTTCAAGCCGCCTGCTTCACTTCTCCGCGCCAGCTGTTGCATTGGAACTCGTGCTACGAATCCCCGCCATGAAAACGTTCCCATCGTCGCAGTTAGCTTTGCCACATGAACGGCAGTCGGTATTAGAATGGATGCAAGGTACCAAATTTTGGACGTGATGAATGTGTTCAGTAGTATTACTTTCTGGTGCAAGGTGAGTGTACGAAGTGAGTGAAGATAAACCAGTCGAGAGAATGTAGAAACAAGCGTATCCCAGTTTAATTTGTTCATCAGCCGTATGGAGTTAGCGAAAGTCACTCCCAAAATGCGGACTGGGTTTTCGTTCGGCAACCACGGCATGGTGAGTGGCATGACGTCAGTAAGGCCAACTGATGTCGAGATAGATTTCTCCAGACTCAGCCTTGCTCCAGAGACACGTTCGAAATGCTGGAATGTTTCTCTTATCTGCTCCATTCTTGTTGCGCTCGTGCTGATTACCGACACATCGTCGGCGTACGCAACGATGAGGTCTGAATCACATATCTCCTCCAGCCGTCTAAGCAATGGGTTTAGATAGACGACGAAAAGGTGCATGGAGAGAGGATCTCCCTGGCGAACAGATCTCTCGATGGGGAATGCTATTGACAGACGCCCGTTTAGCAAAAGTCGAGAGGTAGACAAGTTTCCGATTTTGGCGAGTAGACGAACGAAACTCGGATTGAATCCGAACGAGCACATGTTTTGGAAGAGAAAGGTCCGATCGACGACATCGAAAGCGTGACGGAGGTCGAATGATGCCAGTAAGCCACGTTGTTTACTTTTGATCAGCTGGGCGATACGATCTTTAAGCGCGAGAGTGGCCTGGAAAATATTCCGGCCGGAGTTTGAGGATTTTTGACTTTCGGTTGGCACATGGTGAGCACTCATCACGTTCTCTAGACGCTGCTTAAGAATGCGTGAGAGGATTTTATAGTCGAAGTTTAGTAACGAGATCGGTCTATACGAGTGCGCTGTTTGACCATTTCCCTTTTTCTTCACGAGGACGATCACACCATCAACAAATTCAGCCGAGAAGTTTCCCGACAGGGCTTCGTTTGTAACGAGAGTTAGCTCTCTCCAAATGATATCAAATGTTTTACGGTAGAATTCTCGTGGCAAAGAGTCACTGCCTGGTGACTTGTTCGGGTTGCTTGTCTTGATGGCTGTGATAATATCGGACGGAGTTATTTCATTCATGCAAGATTCACTCATTGGATCGTTTTCTGGAATCAGTCTCTCGTACTCAAATGTGTTCGTTGTGTCTCTTTCTGTCTGGTCCGCAGCGTACAGCGATTTGTAGTAATCAAACATGTACTGTTCTATCGCAGCAGGGTCGACGATGAGTTGGTCGTCGTCGTCACGTAACTATGTGATGGTTGTTTTTTTCCTTCGCCGGTCGCCCAATTGGAACATTGATATAGGCTCACCCGAGATGTATGATTCGTTTATACGGATAAATGATTGCGTAAAGTTGCGCTGAAGAGTCAACATTTTCGTTTTTACCCGATTTATAGTGGTGAGCATTGCAGGATTGTGGTAGTAGCCATCGTACGCTAGCCGTAGTTCTGTGTACAGACGTTGATGTTGATGATTGAAGTCGTCGAAAGCGTCCTTCGACTTCCAACGGAAAAATGATTTTATTTTAGGTTTAGCGTACGACAGCCACCACTGAATCCACGATGGGTAATGTCTACGCCGGCGGGTCCAGTATTGCCAGCGCACGTGGAACTCGTGGATGTTATCTGGTGTTAATGGGTTAGGACGGAGATACCAAAAGCCACGACCAGGTTCGCGACCTGATTGCGGGAGGCAGATTCGCGCCGTAACGGCTTTGTGATCAGTAAAGGAGCAAACGTGGGTGTTGGTTGTTCTCAACATGCTCTGTAGTCCACGGCTTACGTACATACGATCAAGGCGTGAAGATGAAGCAATAAACGAAAAATTTAGACATTTAGATATATCTTCCGGTTAGACGTAGTCCTACGTCAAAAAAATTTTTTTCATTTACAAAGAATACTAATTTGATACGCAGAGGTTAATTTTCATTCAAAATTTTTATTTTAAAAGCGTGTTTCACGCGAATTATTCCGAAACCAACATTGAGTGGGGCTCTAGACTTTACTGTTACTTTAGATCAGAATCGATTCGAATATTGTTTTTGGTAGGGAATTTGAGTCAATAAAACTAAACAATAAAAGTATATATATATATATATATATATATATATATATATATATATATATATATATATATATATATATATATATATATATATATATATATATATATATATATATATATATATATATATATATATATATATATATATATATATATATATATATATATATTAATTTTGGTATCTTTAAAAACAAAGATGAAATATGGGCATCAGAATATTTCGTAGAACAAAAGTTCATCTGGGGGTCTTCGTAGCCACTTGGTTACGCGCTCGCTTACCAAGCGATCGATCGTGAGTTCAAACTCAGGGCCCTCAATTGACCATCTTTGTGTTGTTATAGAATACCTACGTCCACGCAACCATCATCAGCGATGGAGATCGATCCACGGTGGAACAAAGATCGATTTATCCATACAACTGCTCTGCTCTGCAAGAAACATTGGGCTGCTGTTCTATAAATAACCCAACAATGATCAATATCAACTGTCTCCGCTGTCCGGTCTGCTGAACAATGGATGAACAGAAAGAATACCCTTACGCCTAAATGGCTACTACTGTGTAATTAACCATAATGTAATGGAACAGAAAACTTAACGCCTAAATGGTTACTACTAATTACTGTGTACTTCACAATTTATAGAAACATTAACATATGTGCATGTACACGATTAAACCTGGCTCTGTTACAGCTGAATGCTAATGAGCCTAATAAATAAATAAATGGGATACAAAAAAAAAGGTTCATCTGTTCATATTCGCTTTGACTGCATTGAGCCTTGTACTCTACTTTTGCGAAGCGAATGGAGCCGGCCTGAGCACACTTTGAAATCTAAAATTAATAATGAAAATTTCCTTTTCCGCTCGAATATGTATTATACGTAAAAGAGTAGCGTTTTTTGATAAGTGGCGAAACAATATTGAACGAAAATTGTTTCTGATAATGATTTTGTGCTATGGAAATATCAATTAATTCATAAAAAAAACTAGCTGTACCCTTCCACGCTTTGCTGTGGCATATTGTGGTTGCATGGTTGAGCTGAATTTTTCAATTTTTTTAATTACTTTTCGAGTTTTTGACGCGTACACAATCGAACGGAACATTTTTTGACGTGGGACTACGTCTAACCGGAATATATGGAGGGTAAAATGAAAACCTAAACACAGAACATGCATGAAAAAATGAAAGATTTCGAATGCTTATAGCTCGAACATTTCGTGCTGGATAGGAGAGATGTTTGCGTCACTTGATAGGGAATATTTCTACGCATCTATCGCAACTAACAAAATGTTGTTTTTCATTAGATAAACAATTGAATAACTGTAAAATATTAGGCGTTATCTAAACGCCCTAACTGCATCGTTTTGATTGGCCCGATTTACGGTTTCCCTAACACAGCCATCAAAACCAAGCAGCCTTGGGGAAATCGGCATTGCAAATACATGAAAGTAGGGGGACTTTTGTTCTCATCGAAAAATGTTCCCTAACACAGACTTTAAAACCAAGCAGCGAAATCGGCATTGCAAACACACGAAAGAGCCTAGAGGCGAGTGAACTGAAAAGTTTAAACCCTCTTAAAGCCAAAAAGAAGAAGAACACACGAAAGTAGGGGGAGCTTTTGTTCCCACCGAAATGTGTTCCCTAATAGAGATTTCTAAACCAAGGTGCCTGGAGAAATCGGTATTTCAAATTCATGCAAGTCGGGGGTATTTTTGTTCCGACTGGAATGTGTTTCCCTAACACAGACTTCAAATCCATGAATCGTGGGGAAATCGGCATTGCGAATTCATACAAATCGGGGGTATTTTTGTTCCGATTGAAATGTGTTTCCCTAACACAGACTTCAAAATCGAGGTTTCTGGGGAAATCGGCTCTGCAAATAAATGCAAACTGCGAGTACTTTTGTCCTCGCTTGCCTTTGTGCAGAGTGGAATATGTCTGTCCTAACATGATCTTCTAAACTTAGGAACCTGGGAAAATCGTGCAGCCACTAGAAGCGAATGAACTTCCCAGTTTCAAGCAAATTCGAGATTCGAGAAGTATGTACACTTTTGGGATGTAAACTTCAGAGGGAAATGTAAAATAAAATAATCGTTTGATAATTTTTTTTTTGTCTTTATTGGAAAGATTTTCAGCCTTAGGCTGGTTCATCAAACGTTTGATAATTCTTCCGTACATATATTTTGTTCTAGTCATCATACCAAACGTAAAAGGTCCGTCATTAAATTTACTTGTAACCAAGAACAATCAATCACAATAAATGAATTGACTTTACACGGCATTTGTTCATTTTTTTCACTCACAGAGCAAATATATTGAACTCAATTGAATTTGGAAACTGTTTCATTCAATCAAGAATTTAATCAATACAAACGAATGATTGCTAAGCTAAGGTAGTTCCACGTGAACCTTGCGGTTATATCATAGATATAACCCACTCATTTTATATATAGAGATGGATGAGAGAAATCGATAAATTTTAAATCATTACGAAACACAATTTCAGTTCACGATTTTGTCAAACACTTGGAAAAAAGATGTTTCCATCACATAGAACTCATATTTAATACGTAACGGTCGATTTTCATTAGAAGCTTACACCCTCATTCTTGTTTTCGAACGAAAAGAAATCGTTCGAAAAAATGTACCATTTGTATTCTTGTTTTCGTACGAATCAAATCCATTCATTCGAACTTTCGAAAATTGAACAATTCGAACGAATCGGCCATTCTAGTTTTCGTACGAATGTGTTTTTTCACGTGGTTTCTAAACGTCACTTTTTTCTTGCGAATTCCGTTCGATTGTTAAATCAGTACTTGTTTTTCGGATAATTTGAGCTTAAGTCGTACTGATTCTGCTGTTCAATCTATTATAGAAGGAATTGAGTCATTGAGGATTATGAATATGATTCATGAACATTATTAATATTTCATTTCTTTGTGTACTTTTTTATTATTGTTATTATTGGTTGGTAAATGACTGGACTAAGCGTACCATCGGTACTTCGCGTACCTGCAGGCATAAAATAGACCCCATTCGTGGTCCTTAGCTTCCTGTCCAGTAACTCCTATCCCTACCTCCCCGTGGTACCGGCTGGGGTACGAGTAACCATAGTGAAGATCGGGTAACCAACCCTGGTGGGATCTTGGTCGTATGCTGACAGGGAAGGGGGCCTATCCGAGCGTCTGTTCACCATGGAGGTGCGGCTCAAAACAGCGTCTGATCCCCATGTTAGGGGCGGCTGATCACTGTCTTCGTGCCAGCGGGGACTCTAAAAAGAGCTGTGCACGACGGTCCTCCGGCAAGACAGGGGGTTGGTGCAGGCCCTGCAAGCCATCCGTAAAAATAAAACGCACAGGAAAATTCACAAAGAAATTCGAGACAGGACAATCGGACTAGACCTACGCAAAGAACACGGACTAGAGATTGGAAACTCGGAACATGGAACTGCAAGTCTCTCAATTTTCTTGCGAGTACCCGAATTCTTTCGGAAATATTGAGAGCCCGCAATTTCAACATCGTAGCGCTGCAGGAGGTGTGCTGGAAAGGTTCGATGGTGCGATCGTTCCATGGTGGATATACCATCTATCAGAGCTGCGGCAACACACACGAGCTGGGTACAGCTTTCATCGTGATGGGGGAGATGCAAAAACGGGTGATTGGTTGGTGGCCGATCAATGAAAGAATGTGCAGATTGAGGATGAGAGGCCACTTCTTCAATATCAGCATTATCAACGTCCACAGCCCCCATCTAGCTAGCACCGATGACGATAAAGAAGAATTCTACGCGCAGCTAGAGCGTGAATACGATCGCTGCCCAAAACACGACATCAAAATCGTCATCGGTGATTTGAACGCTCAGGTCGGCCAGGAGGAGGAATTCAAACCGGTAATTGGTAGGTTCAGCGCCCATCAGCGAACCAACGAAAACGGCCTAAGACTTATCGACTTCGCTGCCTCCAAGAACATGGCCATACGTAGCACCTTCTTCCAGCACAGCCACCAATACCGTTACACCTGGAGATCACCACAGCAAACAGAAACACAAATTGACCACGTTTTGATCGACGGTCGGCACTTCTCGGATATCATCGACGTCAGAACCTATCGTGGCGCTAACATCGATTCAGACCACTACCTGGTGATGGTCAAACTGCGTTCTAAACTGTCAGTCGTCAATAACATAAGACACCAGCGCTCACCACGGACCACCTACGACGACTACAGGAGCCGAACGTTGCTGCAACATATTCGCAGCGTCTTGAAGCTGCGTTACCGGGGGTAGACGAACTGGATGCTGTTCCCCTCGATGAATGCTGGAACACCTTAAAATCAGCAATTAGCAGCACAGCAGAGACCGTCATCGGGTATGAACAACGAGGACAACGGAACGAATGGTTTGACGACGAGTGCCGAGCGCTCCTGAACGAGAAGGATGCAGCACGCGCAGCCATGCTGCAACGAGCGACTCGACAAAACGTGGAACGATACAGACTGAAACGAAGGCAGCAAACACATCTCTTTCGGGAAAAAAGCGCCGCCTGGAAGAGAAAGAGTGTGAGGAGATGGAGCTGCTTTATCGTTCTCGAGAATCGCGGAAGTTCTTCAAGAAACTAAACGCCTCGCACAAAGGCTTTGTGCCGCGGGCCGAAATGTGCAGAAACAAGGAAGGAGGCATCTTGACGAACGAACGCGAGGTGATCGAAAGGTGGAGGCAGCACTACGATGAACACATGAACAGCGCGCAGACAGGAGACTTAGACGGCGCTGAGGAGGACTACACCGGTGCAATGAACAACGACGACGTACCACCCCCGACGATGGGTGAAGTTAAGGAGGCCATTAATCAGCTCAAGAACCACAAAGCAGCTGGTAAGGATGGCCTCGTAGCGGAGCTCTTCAAGGGAGGTCCGAGAAAACTTGTAGAGTTTATGCACCGGTTGATAGTCAAGATCTGGGACACAGAACAGCTACCGGAGGAGTGGAAGGACGGGGTAATCTGCCCCATCTATAAAAAAGACGACAAGTTGGATTGTGGGAACTATCGTGCCATCACAATCCTGAATGGTGCCTACAAAATTTTGTCTCAGATCCTCTTCCGCCGCCTATCGCCAATAGTAAGTAGATTTGTGGGATGTTATCAGGCCGGATTCATGCCCGGTTGCTCGACGACGGACCAGATTTTTACACTGCGGCAGATCCTCCAGAAGTGCCGCGAGTATCAGGTCCCTACACACCACATCTTCGTCGACTTCAAGGCCGCATATGATACAATCGACCGACGACAGCTATGGAGGATCATGGACGAACACGGCTTTCCCCGAAAGCTGACAAGACTGATTCAGGCAACGATGAACGGTGTGCGGATCTCAGGTGAGCTGTCGGAATCATTTGAGACTCACAGGGCACTTCGACAAGGCGATGGAATCTCCTGTCTGCTCTTCAACGTGGCGCTGGAAGGTGTTATGCGGAGAGCGGGCTTCAACATGCGGGGCACAATTTTCAACAAGTCTAGTCAGTTTATCTGCTTCGCCGACGACGTGGACATAATCGGAAGAACACATGCGACGGTAGCCGACTTGTATACCCGACTGAAACACGAAGCAGGGCTGATTGGGCTTGGGATCAATGCGTCTAAGTCTAAATACATGCTAGCTGGAGGGACTGATCGCAACAGAGTTCTTCTTGGTAGTAGTGTTGTGATCGACGGCGACGAGCTCGAGGTGGTAGAGGAATTTGTCTACCTTGGCTCGTTGATAACAACTGACAACAACAACAGCCGTGAAATTCGAAGACGCATTGTCAATGGAAGTCGTGCCTACTATGGGCTCCGCAAATCCTTGAGGTCCAACAAACTCCGACCCCGTACGAAGTGTACCATGTACAAATCCCTAATTCGACCGGTTGTTCTCTATGGGCACGAAGCATGGACGATGCTTGAAGAGGACTCACAAGCGCTTGGAGTTTTCGAACGCCGAGTGCTCAGAACAATATACGGTGGTGTACAGGAAAGCGGAGTATGGAGAAGGAGAATGAACCACGAACTGGCGCAACTCTACGGCGAACCCAGCATTCAGAAAGTCTCCAAGGCTGGACGAGTGCGATGGGCAGGGCATGTTGCAAGATTGCCGGACAGCAGCCCTGCAAAGATGGTGTTCGCATCGAATCCGGTAGGAACAAGAAGGAGAGGAGCCCAGCGAGCGAGGTGGTTGGACCAGGTGGAGCAGGACTTGGCAAGAATCGGTGCAGCCGGGAGTTGGAGAACTGCAGCCATGGATCGGGACTATTGGCGAAAAATTGTGAAGAAGATCTAATCTCTCAATGGGATGTAGTATCATTATAAATAAAAAAAAAATATTGTTATTGCTGTTTTGCAGTCCAGTTAGTAAAATTCAATAATTGGGTTGATTTTCCGGCAAAATTAACGAACGATCACGATCACGGGCGACACATTCACCATTGCTTTGATGAAATCTTGTATGAAATTTTATTGATGCATGAAATCTTGCATCTGATGTTTATGTTCGAAAAAGGTCTTGTTCGAACGGATTCGTACGAAAACAAGAAAGTATTTTTCGAAATTGTTCGAATCTAGACTTTCGAACGAAAGTCAGATACGGCCGTAAACAAGAATAAGGGTGTTAATTTCAGAAACGTACTATGGCCATATAAAAGATCATTTTTCTCCAATTTTATGCCGTGACAACATTCCTCGGAGTGAAATGTATATTGTGTCCAACTTTGAGCATCACTAGTCAACCATGTCTGGGTGACGAAACGTCGAACGTGTTAAGTGAACCAATGGTTATTTGGAATGGTATCAGGCAAGTAAGATTCAGTCCCTCCGACGTTGGATTGCTCTTCTAAAACAAAATTTCAATCAAAGTGGTATCTTATTTCGCAACGATAAGATAAAATGCGCACTGTGTAAACATGATGACATCAACGCGGCTAATGAACTCGATGACTTGTTGTTTCCAAGAAAGGATTAACGACATTCGTTGGTGCGATTTGCAAACCCAAAAACGGTCATCACAAGCTGAGTTACAAACCAACGTTCATTTCTGGAACTTGGATAAATGGAATGCTGATGAAATGAACGCATGGGAGCCGAGCAGATACGACATCTGCGTCACGTATGATGCGTCATGAACCCTTGGAAGAGAATTTCCACGGCTTGCTTTATGCAGCGTTTTATCGAGCTCTTGCACTGGTGTTCGAATGAAGTATGTGTTTTAGGGGAGGTGCGTATAGGACGGACAGTGGGGGTAAAATGGACAGGTGGTCGATTTGTAAAGTCATATTATGATTTTCAAATCTCTGATAATTAGAACCCCTTCTACATGGCATTATATAACATTTAAATCCCTCTATGTCAATGAATACTGATTGAAAGTGGAAAAGGGAAACAAAAAAGTTAATGGGTCTGAGCCTAGGGGCACGGACGGGATCTTGACATAGGACTGTGATTGTGTGTACTAATTGCATTTAAATTGAGTTTTTCATTGTTAAAAATCTGTATTTTTTTCTCTTTTGATACATCAAACGGATGCCCTGGAAAAACCGTTTCCTGTATGATCTTGTATCCTTTAAACGGGTTAGATGACATAACGTGGTAGAATTCGGTACCGCATTCTGTTCAAAAATGTACACAAAAATGCCATTAAAGCCATTACTACCTTTTTCTTCTGTTTATTCAATCATGCAGAAGATAACAAAGAGTCATCATGTGTCATTTTTAAACACAAGCCTAAATAGTTAAGACCTACATAAATATAAGCTTGAGTCAAATCAATCTATAGCTACAAAAATATATTATAGATAAAAATAGCATTATCTCCTTCTTTACCACGTTGTCCGGAACATTGTTTGTAATAACTTTATAGCCCTGTAGCGACTACTCATAATCTGATTTACGTGGGTGTACCCTTTCGATCTTCTAAATCAGCAGCCATTAGAATTCACTTATTGCATTTTTACATAACCAAACAACATACTCGATATTATGACATCCTGGACCACAATTACACGAAAATGGACAACATACAAATCTATCTATATATATAAAAATGGATTTCTGTCTGTCTGTCTGTCTGTCTGATTCCATGGACTCGGAAACTACTCAACCGATCAACATGAAAATTTGTATGTAGGGGTTTTTGGGGCCGGGGAAGGTTTTCGTGATAGTTTGAGACCCCTCCCCCCTCTCTATAGGGGGGCTGCCATACAAATGAAACACAAATTTCTGCATTACTCCAGGTATAATCAAGAAAATGAAACCAAATTAGGCATGTGGAGGTTTTAGGGTTCAATAAATGTTTCTATGATGATGAGACTCTCCACCCCCCTCTCTAAGGGGGGGGGAGGGTGGTGTGTCTGCCATACAAATGAAACACAAGTTTCTGCATAATTCGAAAACTTATCAAGTAAATAGAGCCAAATTTGTCATGCGAATGTTTTAGATATTCCAACCAAACATGACAATTGACAATTTTCGGAAAACTCTGAAGGAAAAAGGGAAAATTCGGAAAATTACATGGTGACAATGGCTGTTAGTCCATTTGATGTTTGCGCTAGCGGAATTGATCTTTGTTCGAAACTGGAAATGGGTTTTTATGTGATGAAACGCACTTCTATATCTTCTTCTATCTATACCGAAAAAAGGATCGCTGGATGTGTTTGATAAGAGCAGATCTCGAGGAAGGAATTTAACGATATAGGGCTGTCTTGATTCTATCATAATTTCTGTATAAAACATTTATTCCATGTAACGGAGAAACATGTTATTTGCAAGTGGTTGAAAAATCTTGAACGAGAATTGTGTCTGAAAATAATTTGATATTATAGTGATGAGTTTTGTTAGAAATACTAGGAATTTTATAGTAAAAGGTAAATTTAACGGAGTCGATTAGAAGATCAATCAATCAACAGTTCTGCGATTGGACCCATGAACTCATAGTAAGAAAACGTGGATGTTTGAAGGTATTGATAACAAAACACAAATTTTGGGCGGGACGAAGTTTGCCGGGTCAGCTAGTATAATATGAAGTTAATGCCTATTATCGATAAATGGAAAATAATTCATTTCACGCATCAACTCACATTATGAGCTAACGCCCGATTTTAGGCAAAAAGATTGCACGTTGCGTCGATTAGGAAGCGAGTGGATAGTGCAATCGAAAGAGAACATACCCAATTTAATCGTCAAGTTGTGAACTTTTTTTTACTATATTAACTGTTCATGTTTCAAGCAAAAAAAATTCTGGATAAATTTCCTATCTGATGATATATAACACAATATATGTCGCAATAAACATTTTGAGTAATATGCGTTTGAAAACTCTTAATAAATCGTTACATTTTTCGTAGAGTGACCCCTCTTATATAGAAATCAAAGACATAGTCCTATGTCAAAACGAAAATCATACACAATTCCGTGTGTGGATGTAATTTTTGCGGCTTCGATATTAAGCATTTCGAGTAGTTTAATTTCAAAATTCAATTCGCTGATGGTTATATTTCGGGTTGTGAGTTAACAGAGAAGCGATATTAGGTATGTACGGAAAAGTAAATTCATTTGTGATAATTGTTTAAATTTTAAATTATTGAAATAATTGTATTGGTGTACAGTCGCCAGTGAGAGTGAGATGGACTGTGAAAAGTATATTTATTATATTTCTAAGGAATTCCCTTCGTCTACAAAGAGAAATAAAACCGGTAAAATAGAACATTGGGTCGATTATTTCGAACAACAGTATATTGAATTGTAAGAAACTGCATTCAAGTTTTAGGAAACATGAGTTACCAAAGATACAATTGAAGTTCTTCCTAACATGTCCGTCTTACCCCCATTTCCCCTACTACTTAAATCGATGTTAGTCGAATCAAATAAATCAACTCAATATTCCATAGATCCTGCTTCTTCATTATCACTGCAACAGCCGTGGCAGCTTTTCTCACCGACTTGTGAATGCTGTGTGCACCAATTACAATTGCTAATCTGAATCAGAGTTTTTCCTGTCGCTATGGCGCGAAAATTACCGTCCACTCGTCTCGAGGAATAGACGGGTGGCGGTGATAATGATGATGTTGTTTGCTGTGTTGCGGCGACTTTTATCTGGCGGCTTCCATTCCAGTTAGCAGTTAGCAGTGGACATCAATGTACACTCTGATTGTGCGGTCTTCCGGCAGAGGAAGTGTCACCGATGAAATCACCTCCTGCGTACAACACTGAATGAAGAGCAAAATAGCACAGATGTGTAAATATTCGCAGAAGGAAGATTTCACGACAAGATGCGGAGTAAACAAATCGATTTACAAGTCGGATTCTGGTTTGAATCAGTATAAATGGCATCGCGTGAATTTATATTGACGAG
Organism: Toxorhynchites rutilus septentrionalis; assembly: GCF_029784135.1. NCBI lineage: Eukaryota > Metazoa > Arthropoda > Insecta > Diptera > Culicidae > Toxorhynchites > Toxorhynchites rutilus. Next base: position 63,466,353 of record NC_073745.1, read on the forward strand.
AGATGAATGGAAAATGCACGTCAAAAATAAAATATTATTTTTGACGTAGGACTACGTCTTTCATTTCTATACCGGAGACCGAGATTTTGAGCGTTAATAGCTCCTGAACAACTGAACGAAATGGTATGATAAACACTTCATTCGAAAGATAAAATGTCTACGCGTTATATACTTGTTACTTTTTGATCCAAAAACTTGTTTCAATAGTCTTAAAATTGCTTTCAAAACAGGCTATTGAAATCACCAATCGGTATATAAGCGAGCGCCGCTCGGAAATCCACTCAGTTCTAATTGAACAGCGATTGGAGCATGTTGTCGCTGTTGTGGTGAAGCTCTTCGTTTATCATGAAAGCGCGGATGAACGGTGCCACCAAGAGCCTGTTTGTGCACCTTAGGCCAGAAGGGGATCCATCAGGAGGAGGGTGATGCCACAAACGGTTCCCCGGGAAGACATCGCTACACACACACATATTTCAAATTTTTCAACCAAGTGTAATTAGCAGGAAAGCTTCTGAAGATTATTCTTCCCCATCAGTAGGATATTTCCGTATCCAATATTGTATGCGCACGCAATCGATTATTGCTCAGTCGCCGAAAGTTTCGAGCTCAGAGAGTTCATTCCCCTCTAGTTTGCCTTCCAAATTGCCATCGTAAACCACACCTTCTCTCGATTCAATCACACACAGAAAGCATACTTAAGCGATATTCTGGTGGTGAGACGCATTCATTTTTCGTGAGGACATCGACAAGACAACATCGATGCCTAACGTGCTGGAGGAGACACATACACGCGCATAATTCTTTCCGTTTGGATGACATTCAGCATCGAGAAAGTTCCGGAAAGATCTAATCATTGCTGGAAAATAATCTGCCAGTTCCTCTGGGAATTTAAAAATACATTCATGTGAAAGAGTTTATTTTAATGTTTTCTAACCATATAACACAGCGATCAAATACATTTGATTTTGTAATTTTTCAACCAAGTGTTATTAGCAGGAAAGCTTCTGAAGATTATTCTTCCCCATCAGTAGGATATTTCCGTATCCAATATTATATGCGCACGCAATCGATTATTGCTCAGTCGCCGAAAATTTTGAGCTCATAGAGTTCATTCCCCTCTAGTTTGCCTTCCAAATTGCCATCGTAAACCACACCTTCTCTCGATTTAATCACACATAAAAAGCATACTTAAGCGATAATCTGATGGTGAGACGCATTCATTTTTCGTGAGGACATCGACAAGACAACATCGTTTTCTAACGTGCTGGAGGAGACACATACACGCGCAGAATTCTTTCCGTTTGGATGCCATTCAGCTGCCATAATCGAGAAAGTTCCGGAAAGATCTAATTATTGCTGGAAAATAACCTGCCAGTTCCTCTGGGTATTTAAAAATACATTCATGTGAAAGAGTTTATTTTAATGTTTTCTATCCATGTAACACTGTGACCAAATATTTTTCAATCAAGTGCTATTAACAGGTGGTTATCGAGTTAGTATTAACCACTGGTGGGCTTCCAGTATCAAGGAAAATGTGGAAATATCTAATCGTTGCTGGAAAATAATCTGCCAGTTCCCCTTGGAATGGAAAATTACATTCAAGCGAAAGAGTTTATTTTAATGTTTTCTATCCATAAAATATCCATATAATACATTTGGGTTTGTGATTTGTCAATCAAGTACAGTTAGCAGGTTAGCTTCTGAAGATTATTCTTCAGAACAAGGTTATTCGTATCCTGTATTGGATGCATAAAACCTTATGCCTCCAACGTAACGCTCTCGTTTTCGAAGTCCCCCAAGTATTCATTTATTCATTCATTCAGAATGGATTTAGATTCAACTTCAAACAAATGATTTCTAAATCAACGATAGTCCTACGTCACCCTTGCGGTTATACCATAGATATAACCCACTTCCTGTTTTTTTGTTGAAAACTTATTACAAAACATCCTTTCATCCATAATTTGGAATCTGTACAAAAGAAACAGCTCAAGGTTTGTTAGAATAAAATATTGTGGGCTAAGAGAATGCGTCACTGCAACATTCCTTGTCACCTTACCACTTTATTTCCGCTTTCGTATAACAGTTGCTTAATATTTCTCGATTGAACAAACCCCCTAACTGTATCTTTTGACGTAGGATTACGTCTTTCGGGAACATATTGGGGTACAAATTGAAAATCGAAAATCGAGCACATCGTGAAAATTGTCCAATTTCAAACGCTTATTGCTCAGTCATTTCATGATGGATTGATGAAATTTTTGCGTCAATCGATTTCGGCACTTCATAACAAATTTTATATTGAAGGAAATAATATATGTCATGGAACTAACTATCGAACAATTGAAAAATCTCAACCCCTATTCCAACGGAAATACGGAAATACCCACTTGGTAGAAATTGACGACACATGCGGCGGGTCCCTAACAGAGACATCAAAACTAAGCGCCTGGGGGAAATCGGCATTGCAAATACATGAAAGTAGGGAGAGCTTTTGTTTCTACGGAAATGTATTCCCTTACAGAGACATCAAAACCAAGCTGTCTGGAGAAAAACGGCAAGTAAGCAAGTGAGTGATACGATTAATTCTAGCAAATAAAATTTAAACTTAGAACTTTAATGTTGGTTGGTTGGTTGGAAATTTTATATCCATGACCGATTTATTAGAAAAAGTGATTTCGCATATGCTCTACATATAGTATTAGGTGCTGTTAGTCCAATTAAAATTCGCATTGGGTTGAATAAACACTCAGAAAGTAAAAGTTATAAATGAAAATTACCTTTCCCATTTCAATTATGTTTTCTCTATATTAAAGTAACATGATTTTAATGATGAGAAAAATTGATATTTGTGTTCAGTATTGCTAATTATCTTATATTACATTGGGAAGTTTTTTTTCTTTGTTTCATCCATACATCTCGTCTAGGATTATAGAAGGCGGTTTTCATTGTATCTCGTTCTACTTCGGTATATTTTATCTGATACGCACCATCCAACGACTGTTTACTATCTTTCTGTCATCATCACATGGTAAACACTGGTGGAGTGAGTAAACAATATCCAACAACCAAACCCGACCCGACAAAACGACCCTTTTCTGGGCCACCAAATCATTATCAAAGAGTTCAACGATGTAAGTCTTCAAACATATCCAAAATCAACAGATAGCCTAACGGAATCCTACGTCAACCAAGCGGTCGTGTCTCGGACACAACTGTGACTTTTTTCTTAATTGCATTCATACATATCAAAGGATACATCTCGTCTAGGACAGACCTGCATGTTTTCATCAATGTCACTGACAACTGGCGAGGCACGCTAGTCATTTCATACTGACAAAAATCTCGGTCAAATGGTGACTGACAGAGTACAACGCAACAATTTGCCTGTTACTGAATTTTGTCAATACGTTTTGACAGATCAAGTAGGCGATAAAATTGTCCATAATGAATTGATGATTGTCGCAGATTGCATTTTATTTTCATCGAGCAAAGCTTCGATTTTCATTCCGGTTGTTGTTTCTTGTATTTACTGAAGTAAATACTATGTGTAACACGCGATAACGTGTGAGAGATTGCAAACCTTTTAGGCAACGGGATATATAATTGACCAAAGCTTGAACAATCTCTACATGCTGAAATAATGAAGAAATTTCTCTTTTCGTTGAAATTTTTGCCCGATATCGAAATTCACGTATTTAAAAGTCCGTTTAGACTCATTTATATCCTTTGTTCTCCTCGAAGTTTTGGCATTTTATATAATAATGGTATTCAGGTAGCAAAGTGAACAAATGCATCCTGGTAAAAGTGTAAACTTCCATTACATCAGGTGACATGGTATTTCTTGTCTTGACGATCATAGTGCGCTGACTTGTAAAATGCTTTGATGGTCAAAACACTGACAAACTATTTAACATCAAAGAGTAAGGAATTTGTTTTGTTGCACGTCGTTTGGTGGTAATGTTGCAATGGTCGTCATAGTAGCCCAAATATACGCAGTGACTGTGACAAATTGCAGCACTGGTCTAGGATCACAGAGTGCGGTTTTCGTCATATCTCGTTTCACTTCGGTTATCTTTTATCTAATACGCGCCATCCAACGTCTGTTTACCATTCTTCTGTCATCATCACTCAGTAAACACTGGTGGAGTGGACAATCAAACAAAACGGCCCTTTTCAGGGCCACCAAATTGTTATCAAAAAGTTGAACGATGTAATTCTTCAAACATATCCAAAAACAACAGATAGCCTAACGGAATCCTACGTCAACTATGCGGTCGTGTCTCGGAGACAACCCTCCTGTGACTTTTTTTATGTAGAAGTACGTCTAACAGGAATACGAGAAGAAAAACGATAATCTCAACACTGAATATGATGTTAATAATGATAGATTCCAATGAATGTATGGATAAAAATATTACCATCGAGTTTCAAGAACCGACCATGTGCATTTTGTTTATTGGCCCGAAAAATGACCTGTGCAAAATTTCAGCTCAATCGAACATTATTCAGGGGTGCCTCCAAGCGCTCAAAGTTTTGATTTTTTGAGCCTCGTAAATCTCATCGGGGTTTTCAAAAAAAAAAAAAAAATTATAGGAGGTTGTGTTCAAGACACGACCGCATTGTTGACGTAGAACTACGCTGTGGTTTAATTCAAGTCGCTTGTTCATAACTGCGGATATTATTTTATAATGCTACGAAAATTTTGAAATAACCATTCTACCAGTTTGGTCGCCCTGCAATGTATTTTTATTGTAGAATCATTTGACGATAATTGTTTGAAGACTCATTCTTGTGCTCGCAGAACAATACATGCTCGAGATAAGCGCAGCTGTCATCCTTAGTGGAGAAAGTTTTGCTACTGGCGAGCGAAACCAAATCACATACAAAAATCCAGAACGACATTTCTTGGTGTCTAAATAAACGAAATAAAGTCAATCTGTTAATCTTAACAACCTCGAAAAGAGAAGCACTGCTTCATTATGATCAAGATTAGCGCAAATGCAATCCCAGTTGAAAACAGTTTTGCGACTGGCACGCGAGCCCAAATAAATTAATAACTTAATATAACTTATTGAATAACTTGGTATTCCCCGTATAATTTTTTGGCGCTCAACTTTAATACCTGCTCCACCGTAGCGTCAGTTTAATGCATTTATGATAGAAAACAAATAATGTTAACTGCTTGGAAAAAGGCTGAATATTTGCCTCAGCAGAGATTCATTACTAATACTCTAGCGTAAATATTTCCCTCCAGTTATCTCTCCTCTTTGTTTATATTTATCATTATGACTGCATAATTTGCAACACCAAACAATCGTCAATCATAGCATAAAAAAATTAGGCGATTGTTGCATCGTTACAGAGCCAATGCACACGGGAGCAGATACAAATGGGGTTTCAGCGTAGCGAAGATGCACTATTTTTACGTATGGATTATGAAGCACGCACGTACACACACAAATATCCATATATCGATGGCTTGAAGCAACTAAATATACACACACTTATCTCCGTTTTGCGCTCTTCTCAGCATAAGCTCTTTCTGTTAATATTGCCAGTCTAGATTAGTTTAGCTGTCATCCTTTGTGAAGAGTTTTCCTATCGTCATGCGAAACCAAATCAGTGACAAAATTCCAGAACATTAATTTTCTTGGTGAGCAGATGATAGCCTAGCTTGATGATTCCCCACACAATTGTGTAGCTCAGAACCTTAATGCAATGGCGTCAGATTGATGCAATGATTGCAAAGCCAGAGACATCAGCAAGTGAGTAATTTGGTCGCGTCCACAGCTCAATCCGAAACGAAGACATGTGATGACGCAAAACAAGGAAGAACACGCGATATTCATTGCTTTGAATACAGAACGATACTGAAAGTTCGCATTCCTTTCTTGCTTGAGACTTTAAACTTCTTCAGTTCATTCGTCTCTAACTTCTAAACAGGCCCTTGGAAAACTTTACTTTATCCATAATATTACTCCTCACTCCCATTGCCATGGAAAAGGCATTCGATCGCTCGCCGTCCAGCTCGCCCAGCAACGATGTTGTTAAGACGATTTCCTCACGAAGAATGAAAGGTTGCTTCAGCGAGATCCACTTTTTATACTCTAGGCAAATATTCCCCTTCGCTCTTCTTCTTTTTCTTTGTGCACGGAGACTTTACATCTTACGATTTCCCCTTCGTTACTTGTCGATAAGTTGCTCGTTATTGACAGCTCTGTTCGGAAAAGCACACAAATGGACAGAACAAATGTATGATTTCCAATTTTCATCGATTTAAACCATATACAGACTATGGGATTGTAATGTATAGCATATCAAACAAATCTTAAGGAATTTCCGATTCGTTTGATATGCAAATCGTCAAAATCCGTTCGCGGCAAAAATAGTTATTAACGTTAACTTTATTTCATAAAAACGTGACCTGTTTTCTGATTTGGCACCCTTAATGAAAGACGTAGTTCTACGTCAAAAAAAAATTAATTTGATGCCAAATGTATTATAATATTGTTATTAAGATATTACTGGCTCGATCATTTCTTAATATCGAATAATTTAACCGAATTCAGGCAGCTCGCACTCCCCTTTAATCGAGCCCCTGTTAAAATGCGTTCGAAGAACAGTGCCTTGAGCGAGGTGCAACGAACGTTGGACCACTGTATCCAATTGCTTCAGCATGACCAATGTGCTCTAGCTTTATTCTGCATCCTATATATCCGATAAAAGAAGCAATAAACTTATGCTTAGCAGCCACGACAAAATCATGATCCGGAAGATCAACGCGATACTCGAGACGCTTGATCGGAGCTTGCTTATTGGCTTCTGTTGAGCCCATTACAACACGTGCTCTATCATCCAGGCTCAGGAAACACACCTCATTCGGTTCCATAATCTAAACCAGCTGCTCAATCATTTGGGGCGCGTTGATTTATTTAGAAATGAACATGGAGTTCTGTTACGTTACGAATGGGTTGAATGAACACTCAGAAAATAAAGCTTATAAAAGAAAATTACAAATTCCAATTGAAATATGTTTTCTCTATAATAAAGCTACATATTTTTAGTGGTGGAAAAAATTGATAATTGTGTTCGATAATGATAATGATCTTATATTACATTGGTGAGATTTTCTTTCTTTATTTCATGCATACATAATGCAGAAGCCATCTCGTCCAGGGCTACAGAGGGCGGCTTTCATCATATCTCATTCCACTTTGGCATCTTCTATCGCGATACGCATCATCCAACGACTAATCATCATCCTTCTGTCATCATCACTCGGTTGTAAACACTGATGGAGTGAACAAACAATACCCAACAGCAAAAAAAAAAAAAAATGGGTGGGTTATATCTATGATGTAACCGCAAGGTTGACGTGGGACTGCCGTTGACTTAGTAAGTATTTGTTTGTATTGATTGAATGAAATATTTTCGAATTCAATTGAATTCAAAACACATTTGCTGTGTAAGTAAAACATTTGAACAAACGCCATGTAATGTAAGGCACCTTTGTTTTGAGGGCTGCGTTAGGGAACAAAAGTTCCCCCAACTTGCATGTATTTGCAATTTCCCCAGGTTCTTTGGTTTCGGTTGCTGTGTTGGGGAAACCGCAAATTGGGTCAATCAAAACGGGGCAGTTAGGGAGGTTAGATAGCGCTTGACATTTTACAGTTATTCAATTACTTATCTCACGAAAAATAACATTTTATTAGTTTTGATAGATACGTAGAAATATTTTCTATCAATTGATGCAAACATCTTTCCTTTCTTAAAAGATTGTTCAAGTTATAATCATTCGAATTTTTCATTTTTTCCTGCATGTTCTCTGTTTAGGTTTTTCACTTTACCCCCCATATATTCCGATTAGACGTAGTTCCACGTAACTAAAGCATACAAGGCACTTATCCTACGAAGGAACATGTGGCCATATTCTTCCACAGCGATTGAGGTGAATGATTTTGGTTTGTTCAGTCGAAAATATGATCATGGTTTGTCAACTTTTTTGAATGCTCTTATTTAGCGCACCTGTGTCAAATCTGGTATTCGAATGTTACACAACATATAAATGAAATTGTCTTTTTCATGAGTTACAGTAGTTCTATAGTATACTAGTTGACCCGGCGAACTTCGTCCCGCCGAATATTGATTTTTTGATATAAAAAATACTCTCGAACATTCACGTTTTCTTACTAAGCTAACGTTCGTGAACGAATACTTCAAAATAAATTGGACGATTCCTTCCTCGGGGTTTGCGCTTTAGCCTTCCATTTCAATTTATATACAGGAAAACCTGCTTTTGTGCGGTTTTGAAGCATATTTGGCGAAGTTATCGTCTATTTAGTTTTCATGCATTTCAGTGCGGAAAAAGTAAAAAAAAGTCCTTATTTACTGCACAAAAAAGTTTTTTTTCAAATTGGGTACCGAATACGATTTTTTTTAAACTACTGGTAAAGTTTCGCACGATTTTTTATGCGATATGTTTGTGCGGTACCTATCCCTCGCACAAAAAAAGGTTTGCCTGTAGATAGAAAATATAGGAATGAGTTATTTTACTTGAAAATCCATTCCCGCTTTCGAACAAAGATCAATTTCGTTAGCGCAAATATCGAATGGACTAACAACACTGATTATGATGTGATTGTAAAATATTTGGGAATTTAATTTTCCAACTTTCCCTCAGAGTTTTCCGAAAATTTTCTTTCCTCCGCTATATTGATCTACGAGAAGAGACGAATATTACAAAATAAAGACGGCTCAAATCGGACCATTCCCTCCTCGGGTTTTGCGCTTAGCAACACAATTGTCCTTCTATTTCTATTTATATAATTTATATAATAATTATATAATATATAGGAGTGAGTTATTTCACCTGAAAATCAATTTCCATCTTAAACAAAGGTCAATTTCGTTAGCGAAAATAACGAATGGACCAACAACGCTTATCATGATGTCATTTTTGAACATATGGAAATTCAATTCTCCAAATGTTCCGACCTGTCTTAAGAGTTTTCCGAAAATTTCCGATTTTTCTCTCCGCTATATTGAATTATGGACTGAGACCAATACAACAAAATGAAGATGGCTCAAATCGGACCATTCCATCTTCAAGTTTTGCACATTTGGTCTTCCATTTTTATTTATATAGAGCAATAGAGCAACTAGCTGACCCGGCAAACTTCGTCCCGCCCAAAATTTGTTTTTTGTTATTAATACCTTCAAACATTCACGTTTTCTTACTAAGCGCAACTTAATGATCCCAATCGCAGAACTGTTCATTGATTGATCTTCTAATCGACTCCGTTGAATTTACTTTTTACTATTAAATTACTAGTACTTCTACTAAAACTCATCATTATAGTACCAGATTATTTTCAGGCACAATTCTTGTTCAAGATTTATAAACCACTTGTAAATAACATGTTTCTCTGTTACATGGAATAAATGTTTGATACCGAAACATGATAGAATAAAGACAGACCCCTCCCCTCTGCTCCCCTTAGAGAGGGGGGGAGGAGTGTCTATTCACCATAGAAACGTTTCGTGCCCCCTAAAATATTCGCATGCCAAATTTGGTTCCATTTGCTTGAATAGTTTTCGAGTTATGCAGAAATTTGTTTTTCATTTGTATGAAAGCCTACCCTAAGAGAGAAGGAGGAGTGTCTAAGCACCATAGAAACATTTATTGCACCATAAAACCTCCATATACCGAATATGGTTTCGTTTGCGTGATTAATTATCGAGAAATTTGTGTCTCATTTGTATGGCAGACACCCCCTTCCCTAAGAGAGGTTGTGTATAGATAGATAGATTTCTACGGATTCACATGTTTTAAAGGTTCATAACATCCCCCTAATTTGAGCTGACATTTGATCTATCACCAGATGATTATTTGGCACGTATTCAGACCTGTTCTGGATTATAACACTTCCAAAATATTGTAAAAATCATGCTTGCACACCATTTCTATCAGATTTAAAGAGCTAAACCGTGTAGTTAACGCATTTCGATGAGCTCAATTCTGATCATTGTCCATTCCACTAATGTTGTTTTGTCCACATGATTTCAATGGCAACCGCTGGGTCTTTACAACAAACCCAAACTCGTATTGATTATACCGTTCTGAATCATATTTCGGACACTTTGTTCTAATATCTTGAAAATGTTAATGCACTGATGATATAACTATAAAAATAATATCACAATTGCTTCTTTAGAGTAATCCCTTGGTTTCACTATTATTTCATATGAGAACTACATTTGAATTATAACATAATCGACAAAATTCGTTTGCTTAGAGTGAGCACGTAGAATTTACCCGTTCATAAATATTCAAATTTCTGCCGTGTTTCATCAGTTCTCATCATCGTTAACAGTTTACTGTGATTGGTTGGAAAGTGCTTCACAGTTGATCATAAAATATAATCAAGTGTAATGTAATTTTCGTCCAAAAAATTACAAAATAAAGTGTCCGAAATTTGAATTCAATCTGTCCGAAATTTGATTTAGTGTTTGAAGTTTGTTTCTTATTCGCTTCATTTGAAAAACATTTTATTCGACGATTTTTTTTTATGTTTTCAATCAAAAAGGTACCAAAGTGGAAAGTTTAAAAGCATATTGAACTAATTTATCGAAAATATTAACCAAATAATACCTGTGCATAAAGCTTAGATCTGTTTTCTACAACATATGCCTTAAGCGTCCAAAATATGATTCAGAACGGTATGTGATTTTCATGAAGACAAATCGATTTGCAGTTAGTAGTTGCGTGAAAACACCCTAAATCGAACAAATCAAGATCATTTACCCTACTATCACAACAACAAAACCATGGATGCCATCAAAGAGAATAAAAAAACATAATTAAAAAGGGTCACTCTTGAAACATGTTTATTACGTAACGCTAATCGGTTTACGTTTTCTCGGTGCACTCAAATGTCATCATGAGTAGGAAATACTTACCAAAATTTCTCTTCCTTGAAATCGGGACTGTTAGATAAACAATTTATTCGTATAGAAAGTGAGAAACAGTCTCACAAAATGCTGCCAGAATATAATAGATACAAATTGAAAATGATTGTCAAAATTGTCTAAGCTTCGCCATCTGACCAGCCTGCTATGATATTTTTATTAAACATCACACGTTTCCATAGGGCTGACATCGGGGCTTGTCTATTGCTGAAGGGTGCAGTGTAAAGAAAGTCGATAGCAAGGGGTTGCTAAGATGGCCGCATAGAAATCATAACCTAAACTTAAAAATAAAGTGTTACGTGCAATCTTGCTGCTGCATTTTAATCGCAAATCGCAAATCAAAACTTCCGGATGGATATCCAAATATCTGAGAAAACTTTTCAACGGAATCATTGGCTACAGGTCATCGTGAATGCTCAACATATTTGCAATATTATTGACTTGAAACAATAAACAAGGCGTGAGCCCCAGCTTTATGCTGCCTAAACTCAATTTGTATTGGTTTGGATTGGTGATCTAACGCAAAACGTAAACGATCGGTGAGACATCTGGATTTTGTTTTGACGTAGGACTACGTCTAACCGGAAGATATAGGGGGTGAAATGGAAATCTAGGCACTGAACAAGTAGGAAAAAATGCAAGATTTGGAACGCTTATAACTCGAGCATTTCTCAATAGATCGCAAAGGTTTTTGCATCAATTGATAGGAAATATATCTACGCATCTATCATAACGAATAACATTTCATTTTTCTTGAGATAAATAATTGAATAATTGTGAAATATCAAGCATTGTCAAAATGCACTATGTGCCCATTTTTGATTGGTCCATTTTGTGCTCCTCAAATCGTACCGACCAAAACGGGCAACCAGAGCAGCAGCGAAATAGAATGAAGCACGATTGGAAAGGAAAAAGAAAAAAATTAGGGAAACATTGGTCGCAGTCTCACACATGCGTAATTCTCGAGCCAGCCAGTCAGCTTAAAAATCCCCGCTCCGCTGCCGTAACGATCATTCTCATTCAAACCGTACATCACATCGTTTCGCATCACAACACATCAACAAACCAACCCAAGCAGCCATGTCTGGACATGGTAAAGGAGGAAAAGTGAAGGGAAAGGCAAAATCCCGCTCGAACCGTGTTGATCTGGAGTTCCCCGCAAGGGTAGCTAGGCCGAGCGCGTTAGTACCAGTGCACCAGTCCACCTAGCCGGCGTTATATAGTTTCGGCCGCCGAAGTGATCGAGTTAGCTGGCAAAGCTGCTCGCGACGATAAGAAAACCCGCATTCGGAACAGAACACATTCGGTTCGGTGGACATCAAGACAACAACAGGCAGTTGCAGCGAGTGGCGAGTGGCAAACGCAATCGCAAAACGGCATCAGGTAGCAGAAGAAAAAAGTTTGTTCTTTATACAAACTGCTTTGGTGGCAAATCCAGAACAAGGCGGCATCGAGGGCGTTCGAAATGGTTTTTTTTCAAAACCACGAGTACTAAGTTTTCTAAATTGGAACCATTCCATAAAACAAGGCGCTTTTCAGGGCCATTAAACCTTCCAAAAAAGAGTTTAGGAAATACAGTTCAATGCATTCTAAAATAATATCCAAAATAATAATAAATCACAAATTGATTTTTTCATAATTTGTTTGTCAGGGTATGATGAGTATGTGAATTTGGTAGTTGTTCTGAGCTTATTGATTTTCACCAATTCTTAAATTGCTTCTAGATTGAAAGTACAGTAATTTACACTTATCTCGACATTTAGCTAATTGGACGGACCTTTAATGCGACATATTTAGTTGGACATTTTTGTAAACATAGAGTTCGGGGTCCAAATTATGACCCCACATTGAAAGTTGACACTGTACCACTGTCATCGCAAATGTTCAATTACAGGTTAAAATTACCTCCAATCCGATACTGAGTGGTGGTAATGCGACGTGCCATTGAATGTAATTTACTGTAAAATATGTCACAAGCTGGATGGGAAGAAATTTTCCAACAGTGAAAGCTGTGGCGAGTGGCAAATGCAATCGCTAAACAGAAAGGTTTAGCCGAACAAGATGGGGATATCGAGTGATAACAAAACAATAAACTCTTTAGATTGAAGATAATTTTGTGATCCTGAAAAGGACCCTTTTTAGCCTGCATGTAGTGATTCCCGATAATCGTTCGATTAATCGATTAATCGAATACTTCCTACAGAAATCGATTATTAATCGAACGAATACTGCGCAACCAATAATCGATGCGAACGAATAATTTTCGTCGATTAATCGATCCAGAGAAAAAAACGTACGGCCGCTGCAGTTCCATTCTGAACTTTAATTATTATCTTTGACGCTCCCCTGAACTCGTCGGGGAAGGTCAATGCCGTCAACGCGAATTGAGCTTCGTTTACGAGTTTAGCGTAAAAGATAATAATTGATTATCAGGCTGAATGAACACTTTTTTGATTCTAGATGGCTTTCTAGCAAATGAGAAAAAAATTCCTCTCAGTGTGACTATTAATCGATTAATCGATTATTTGGGGCGATTAATCGTATCGAATATCAAACTGCTGAAAAGTATTCGATTAGCTGATGAACGATTTATTTCATAAATCGGAGATCACTGCCTGCATGTGAATCCAACGAGCGAACTAATCGTAATGAATGTATTTTTTTGCCATCGCTCCCTTCGTTCGCTCATTCGTTCGTCTCGTTGGACTCGCCCCTCTGGCTGAGTCCGCCGATTTGTCTCAATCCTGTGAGTGTGTACCGCTAGAGTATAAAACACGCGGACCCCAAAAATATATCTTATTTTCTTTCAAACCGTAAACCCGTGTGGTTGTACGGCATCGGCATCGTGGACGTAACAAAGGAGGACAAGTTAAGGGAAAGGCAAAGTCTCACTCGAACCGTGCAGGTCTCCAGTTCCCTGTTGGTCTCATTCACTGATTGCTCCGCAAGGGTAACTAGGCCGAACGGGTTGATCCCGGAGCACCAGTATACCTAACAGCGATTATAGAGTTTCGGCCGTCGGAGTGCTCGAGTTGGCTTGCAAAGCTGCTCACGACAATCAGAAAACCCGCATCAAGAACAGAGCAGCTTCAGTTCGGCGCTCATCAAGGCAACAATTAGTTTCAGTGAGTGGCAAAGTGTTTCTCCGGCACGTCGCATTAAATGTAATTTACTGAACAACATGTCACAAGCTGGATGGGAAGAAATTTTCCAACTGTGAAAGCTGTGGCGAGTGACAAACGCAATAGCTAAACAGGAAGGTTTAACCGAACAACATGGGAATATCGAGTGATGACAAAAACACAACACCAAAGATTCTTTTCAGAACCATCAACATATTCATAAAGAGTAAACAGTAAACTAATCCATTTTTCAGGTAGATAGGTAGGTATTCACGTAGGAGAAGAAAATAAAACAATATATTTAAAATATATATTTAACAAAAGCTGTCCCCTTTGTATAGTCCTACGTCACTCCGGTTATGTCCCCGACATTACCCACCCGTCTTTTTTTTGAACTAAGAAAATGATGATAATGTAACTTAAAACTCAAAAACAAATCACGTGTATTTTACTTCCGGGCTTTCCAAGGTAGTTCTCACATGCAGGAATCATGCATTTTTCTACTTGTTTTTGAATGTGATCTCGAATTTCCTTCTTTGATTCAACCATTGTCAATATTTATACAGTTTTCACTACTAAAAGAGGTAAAAAATAACATGTTATATATAAAACTGCGCAGAATTAAATTTCGTCCAAACTCATCGCAGTCAAATAATCTTTTATGATTATAACATTTTAATTTATGGAAAGAACTACAAACCTCCCATAAACTCACATTGCAAAATTTAAAACCATAATCACTTTCGCCGCAGTGCCACCTAGGTGTAGATTTGTACGTTAGATCGCCAATAGGTGTGCCAGGACTGTGCATTCGATACACAATGAGATCAAAATGTTCAAAAATTTTGGACTCCGCGAGACTCAGTCCACAAGTCAACGGACTCAAGATCACACATTTGATACTCACCTTTTCTTTATAGCTTCCAGATAGCTACATCTTTGCCTACGATATTTTATTGATATCACGAGCGAACTTAACTTCGTCTTCAGTAACCTAAGTCGAAAGGTTTTACAAGATTTCACGCTAGATGACCTTCGACCATTTAGATTTCAGTTGATTTAGAAAGAAAGCGAGCTTCCTGGATTCCAAAGAACATTGGCACGAAATGAAAAGATGTATTCCTGATGTCGTTGTCGTTGTTGGCATATCGTGTGATGTCTTTTTTTTTTAGATGTGTGATGACAGAGTAAGGAAAACTAGAAGAGCGAACCATCCGCCGTTGAACGCAATGAACTTCGAGAAAGGGGTGGGGTTATTTGACGTGTGTAGAGAACATGAGAAGAGCAGAGTTAGTAGTAGTAGTAGTAGTAGTAGTAGTAATAGCTGTAAGTAGCGATTGGTTGGTTTTGCAGAGTGCTTTGATGAGAGGCGTCCTTGGAGTGGATGAAAACAAGTTTTGTGTTTTTTTCTTCTGTGTCTAAATGTATATATATGTGTATTAATGTATAGTTTACATGTAGTATTTAATCCATATCTAGAATAGTTTGTTTGTTGTTTTTTTTTTACTTTTTTCCATGTAGTTTTATAATTTTTTTTTCAATGTTTCTTGTTTTTGCTGTATTTCATTCAAGAGATGGGAGCTCTCTCAGCTAGATGTTGGTATTTGCTTCGTTCTATCTCTGGAGAAAAATCTGTATCGCATGTTTCGCTACGATTCGCTTTTTGGAAAGCTTACGCTTTAGAAGTGTATTTGTGTATGTGTTTTTTCTTTGCTTTCTCTATTGTGTAATGTATTTTTTGTAATGTGTAATAGTGTTTCACTTGTTTTGTTCTTGTGTATGTGGATACATCTAATAAGTGTAATAATGTATGTATGTAGTATTTTGCTTTTTTTTTTCAAGTATATAGTGTTGTGACATTTAATCTTACAATTTGATTAGCATTGCTGCTTTGATTTTGCCTTGACATAATCGTTTTACAAGTTTACGCTCTAAGATGTATAGCATTTGCTTATGACGGGATAAGTATTGGATTTGCTCTATCAGCAATCATCAGTAGTGTGTTGCACAAAATTTACTAAATTCTTTTGGATTTTTTTATCTCTTCTTCTCCACTCAAATGTATCAGTTTTATCTGTTTGTTCATGTATTTTTGGTGTGTTGCTCACACACTACTATTTGCTACTAACTACTATGTTGATGTCTTACTTTTTTTTTGTTGCAAACGATATGTTTAATTCTAATCACCTTACCATTTCTCATATTGTATGCATCTCAATGTCACATGTGTGTTTGGTTTTGGGTGTTGTTGTTGTTGTTGTTGTTTTTTGTATGTGTGAGTGTCAATGTGTCAATGTGTTTACGTTTCATATGTGTCTTCACTTCGGTCCTGATATCGCCCTTTTTCTCTTTGCATATGCCTTCATTGTCACCAATTGCAGTGCAGTGTTTCTTTTTTCTCGTATTTGTGTGTTCAACTTGTTAGTGTTTTGTCAGAAATTCGCATCCCGAAGAGTAAACGTAAACAAAAGCAGCAATAGTGTGTGTTTAATTGTTGTTGCTTTTTTTTCAAAACAGAAAATAGCTTCGATCATTCGAATGATTAACAAAAAAGCTAGCGAAAAATTCGTTGTAAAATGCGTTATTTTGATTTGTTTGTTTGAATGGTAAACCTCCGAACCACTTTTGTTCTGTCAGTGTTTGAAAATGCTTTGCTTCCTCTTTGTGTGTTTGTGTACGCGAGCGAGTATGGGAGAATGTTTTACGACAGGGTTTGGGGATGGTGGGGTCTGTGTGTCACGTTGGGAGCTGTGATGAACAAACACTAGCGCACCGAATCCCGGTGACAGTGACACCGCCAACTTTGTTTGCGTTTTTATCATTCTGTGCTTTCTGCGCGTTTGCTATCTTCTTTTAACGGGAAAAACAGCAACTAACAAGCAAGATTTTGTGTTGAATTTAAAAAAAGCTTTTATTCAATACTTTGGTCGCTAGTAATTGTTTTTAAAATTTCTTCAATTTATGTCACTAATTTGCAGTTTTTTTTTCTTCCTTTCTTTGTTAAATTGTTCGTTCGTTTGTTTGTAATTTTTGGCACATAACCTCAAAATGGAACAATGGAAAGGAACGTGGAAACAAATAGTTTCGCGTTTTTTTGTTTGTTTGTTTTGGTAATGTTTTGTTGAAAGACACGCGAGTGCTTCGAATCGGAGAGTAGTCGTTGCGAAAGAAGACGACAAATTGACAGATTGACTTTCCGTTACGATTTTTTTGGGGCGGAACGTTGGGGGAAGTGTTCACCTGGTGGAGTGAACGAAAATAGTAGTATGGGACAGCTTCTTCGGTTGGTTATTTTTTTTTTTGTTTCACTCTCTCTCCTCTCAAACTGACAACTTTTTTTTGCTGTGGGCATTTTCATTTCGCTGACTTTTTTCATGTTTCTTAAAATTTCACGGTTATCGTAAGTTGTTTTTTTGTGTTCTTCTCTATAGGCACATATTTATATAAATAATTGACACTTGCCTCTCTATACTGGTTTACTTTTCGTTTTTTTTCCATGTTCTGTTCGCGCTTGGGTGCGACGACTTCCGTTTGGTGGTATCCGTCGTAAAACTGGTTGCATACATCCTTCGTCTCTTTTCGTCTATCGTCGGATTTTTTAGGTTTTCTATGTTTTGTTTTGCATCTTCTTGCAGTAGGTTCAGTAAATCTGAGAAAAGTTAGTTACTACAATGGTTAGTTTGTTGGTTGTTGTTGTTTGTTTGCTTCTCTAATACATTAAATATACTTGTTTGAAACATTTAGAATGAATACTTTTTTTTACCTTCATGTTGTTCTTTTGTTTTTACTTTTTGTTGCTTTTTTCATCATTGTTGACGGGGGGTTAGGATATAATTTGACATTGCTCTAAAAGGATGGCGCTTCCCTTCGGGAAGTGATGCCCGTCAGCGTCAGGAGGCCCCGCTTTTAACGGAAGACGAACCGCAAACAGATTTACATCACGTCTAGCTTGCTTATATTATTTCGTGTGTGTGTGTTTGTGTGAGTGGGGGGGGGAGAGCGGCCGAGTTCTATCCTCCCCCGGACAAATTTAGCTAGAATATCAACTACGTGCTACATGTTTTAAAGTACTTTTTTTTTCTTCAATGTTTACGATACCTCTAAATTTACTCTAGGGTTGGTTTTTCTTGTTTTTTTTTGTTTTAGTAAATATTTGCTGTCTTCTTTCAGTTATGTCCCGAAAAAGATTCCCTCTCGTGCGAAATACAAAAGTGATGCTTTCTGAGACCAAAACTATTTTCAACACTGTGATCTGATTATCCTCGTCGTTAGATGGGTTCAACACACACCGCGAATGTCATTCTAATGTCATGTGTCTGTGTGTTTGTGTGCCTCACAAGAAACTGAAAAACGTCAAAAACCGATATGTTTGAATAACCTCAATATTGTCGTTTATTCCAGTGTTTTTTTTTCTTCCTAACTCCATTTCTTTGCTTAACCCTTACTCAACCTTTTGACTTGGGAGGGGGGCTTAATTTTGATATTTTTGTTTAATTCCTTAATTTCTTCTAGCGCGTACTTACCGAAAAAAACGATAAATAAGAGTCTGATTTATGAAACGAAGAAAAAAGCATTTCGTAGCACTAAATATCTTTTAAAAAGTTTGAGTCAAAATAGCGTTCTCTTGTTTTACTTAGTTTTTTTTTGTTTCGTTTTCTTTTGTATTTTGTTTATTCATTCTTACAGTAAAGTGATCGCATTTGCTTTCGCATCTTTGAATTCTTACTTATCTTTTTTTTGTTCGTATTATTTTGTGATGGTTCTCTGCTTTGAGTAGAGTAGTGTATAGTTAGGTGGGAAGTACAGTGTAGATTTTTTCTGTTTATTTTTTGAATTCTCATTTGCATCCGTTAGCTTGCTTGTATCAACTGAGAGAGAGGGATTGTTGCTGGGTTCCTAAGGAGTCATCACGCCAGTCATAAAACTGTAATAAAACCTCGTTGATTGGTTCGGGAGGGTGGGAAGAGGAGAGTGAGTGATAGATGTTGTTCCGCAATGATAGCAGAACTATTGCACAATATTTGATCGGCCGTGTATTCGGACGCTATCTAGGGGCAGGGATTGGAAAATAATCTGGGAACCGAACCACCTTGATTGCGAAACGAGCATTAAAACTCTACATGAGGCAGCTGCTGTCACGGTTTGGAGGAACAGTGAAACACGGTTGAATATGGCGTGGTTTCCGTTGATCACTCGGAAAATGTTAAATGTTGGGTACTAATATGCGCCAGAAATAGTTTACCTTAAAGTAGTCTGTGTAACAGCGCCTCATCTTTAGCGCACTACGCATAAAATAATCTCGAAAGCAAACCATCAACTCGTCAACAACTTGAGTATAGGCATATGAGCGATCGATTCGGCTGAAAACGTTCTTGTTAGCAAAGATGTCTTGTGGAAGTGGGTTTGGTTTTAGCATCAAATTCAGTCCTGCGAAGTTCGGTCTCGATACAGTTTTTGACGTTTGTCCAACTCTGGATACAAGGAAGCACCTTCCTCGTATCCTGTTACATGGCACGTAATACAAGCAATGCTTTGAGTAGTGCAACTTGCCTTAAAAAATTTACGCCTTACGATTTACGATTTGACTGGTTTACTGCACACACACACATAATTTATAGCCTTCCTTCCTTGTTTGGTTTATAGAGTTTATAGTTCATTCGTCTCTAGTCCTGAGGAGGGCCCTTATGGAAAGAAAACTACTCCATTACTCCTCTTTCACCTGTCTTAAGAAAGACAATCCATTCCAGCTCGACGCTCGCCGGCAACGATGTTGCTCCGATGACCACTAAACGGGAGGTTCATACCCATATCGCATTTAAATTTTATCAACCGTTCAAGACATTCGTCCGCAAGGTGTATCTCGTCAACGTCCGGCGAGTCATAAGCCCGACTTCCGTTCAGCATTCAGCGTCTGTCTGAGGACTTCAATGACATGAACGGAATGTACGTAAGGATGAACGAATTGACTTTTACAAATAGAATAACGAATAAAAGAAGCAGCTTTAGTCGATCACTTTGACAGGCTGTCAACGTTATACAAATGGAGACTTGTTATGTTTTCACACAATATGCTTTCTCAAGATGGAATCAGGGCCGTGCTACCGCCTGTATTTCAGTGTGTGCTCGGATGATGCTAACATGGCAGGGTTCAAAACTACAAATATGTCTGCATCTCAGCTGACACAGCCATCATTCGTTGCGTGGGCACCGACTGGACAACATCGTTGCTGGACGGGCTGGAGGGCGAGGGATCGAGCGCCTTTCTCAAGGCAATGGAGGTGTAGTGCTGGAGTAGAATAAAGTTTTCCAAGAGCCTTTCTCAAGGCTAGAGACGAATGAACTGAAAAAGTTTAAAGTCTCTATAATACAATACCTAACCTAACCTCACACAGCTGTTAGTAGGGCTCAAAACGGGTTCATGAACGTATACATTTCAGCTGTTTTGTTCTCGAGATGTTGGCACCAAAAACATGGCCGCATGATTGAAGTATAGAAATGAAACCCATGAAGTTGGAAGTGTAAAGAAAACTGGGTTGAGAGGGTACGATATGTCGAGAAGGAGCTCTGATAGGCTTAGCGCATCGTTCCTTAGTGAAAGGGGTGAATCGATTGTACAACTTAGAGGAAAAGAACCGCCAGAGCATCAACGACGAAGTCAACTTAAGAACCAACTTGTTTTTTTTTTTGGATGCAACAGAAACCTCGTTTTACAGGATAGAAATCCCCTCACAACACAAAATTCCGAAGGGGCATGAAATTCCGAATGAATGCAATTCAAGTACTCAACCAGGAAGTTCTACCGGTGTACCTGGAAGTCGTAGAGAATTCAAAGAAGCTGCAATTTATCGTAACTGTTGTCAGGGCGTCATACTCCCAAGATTGCGTAGGTGAGATACTTACGAGATACCATATCTGTTTTTTCTCTATTAAAGTGACTTTCAACACATTTTGGCTGGTTCGTCACTTTTACTTCCATTTTTGGAAGAATGTCGGGAGTGAGAATTGAACTCGTGATCCTTAGCGTGAGAGGTATGGATGTTACCGCTACGCCAGATCGCCTCCACAGGAGGGTCGTATCCACCCAGGGATGCCAACCAAATTTTTGAAAAGCTGGAAAGATTTGGAAAAAAACGGAGATAACTAGAAAAATTTGGGAAAAACTAGAAAAGGAAAAATCGTTTTATTTTTAAAATTTTTCCTCAATTTTGTTCATATCAGCAATAAAAATAAGGATATACAGTGACAGTGTCAGTATGTAGCATTGGTACGTACGTATTAACGCCACCAAAGCGTAATTTTCATAATTTCGGAATGAAATTTTTCTGAGGCCAATGTAATGGGGGCGAAATCCTCAACCAGCGAGTATATAGAAACGAGGCGGTTTTAAGCCGCCGATGTGACACAATCCGGGTCGGACGCTGACCCGCCGTCGGAAGCGGCGGTCTCTCGCAAGTAAACTTGTTTTTCAACGATTGGGTCGGCGTCCGATACGGATTGCGTCACATCGGCGGCTTGGGGCGGCTCAGGTTCCTTATCCTCGTTATATGGGGATTTCACACCTCCCCACACAGCTGCTCTCATACATGTTTTTACATGCATAAAATGCACACAGGGCCATACTAGGGCAAACACATTCTAGTGTGAACAACTCTGTGCACAAAAGAGTGTAATTTGAGGGAGTAAAACACTTGAAAATGACGAAAAAATGAAAAAGCTGGAGAAACATGTAAAAATTTTAAAAAGCAGGAGATTTTTTTTTGTATTTGGCTGTTTCGCTGGCATGTTTTAAGGAAAAACTGGGAGGTTGGCAACCCTGTATCCAGCGCTCTGAGTTAAAATTGGTCAACTAACTCAGTGCCGCAGGTGCTGTAGCGCTTCTGTTGATCCCACAACAAGTATCTAGTCGTCCATAAAGGTTTGATTTATGATCGTTGCGGACAGGGACGGCTGCGTCTGAGTGCCCTGTTCAAAGAGTCCATTGCAAGACACAACCACAGAAGACTCAATGTGTCATCTTGAAATATCCTTACTCTAATCACGAACTTTGGAGTTGTTTAGGGATTTTCTGGTACCACTTTGAAGCCATGTAGCATTCGCCTATGAATTGGAAGAAAAAGTTATACAATTTGACTCGGTTCTGGTGCAGTCCAATGGTAACCACGGATGGTAACCACAAAGGCAGCCATTGCTTTAAGTCGATTGTCATATTCCTCATCTTCTGCAAACCATATCTCTCTACTTTCATGTTCCTGGGGTTCTCCCATGAGTTTGGCTAAAACTGGTTAACTCTGTCCTTCTCAGGGAAATCGTCCAGTTCCATTTCATTCATATTGAACCTACATCCCGTTATGTATATGGTTGTCGAGGATCTGAATGATGCGGTTTTCATAAGGATCAAAGAGATGGAGCTGGTTCTCCAATTTCAGTTCAAAAATACATCTTGCAAGAAATTATGCTAGATTGTTGCAGAACGTAGAGATTGAATTCGTAATAGCAGGCTGTGGAGCGCTAACCGAATCAGCATCCCTCAATCGGTACAACTCGCTAAAGTTACCCCTTTTATTCTGTTCCGGATCCGGAAGATAACTGTTATAAGTTGAACTTGAATCGGATCACGGATGTTTGCATACTGATATTATGATGAATAGAAGAAAGAGGTATTATTGATACACCCAAACTAGCGTTGAGAGAAAGCATTTAATCTTTGGCAGAAAAGATGCCTTTTCGTGTCCTGAAGTGTCAAATGAGCAAATAAAATCATCTGTCTCAAAAGCTTTAAACTGTTGTATGTATGAGAGCAGACATCTCTTTCTTTTTCATATTTTCATCGGTTTTGGGATTGCACCCAAATAAAAAAGTCCAGAATATGTCAACGGGGATCGAACCAAGGCCGGCTAGTATATAAGACTGTTTTACACGACCACGCTATCCACATAGCTACTGGTGCTGTTGCCTAGATGCGTGATAATATTACACCTCATCATAAAATGAAGTTGGAAAGCGTTTTCTAAGAGTAAAAAGGAGATCTATGGGCCGTGTATTTGGCAAACTATACGAAAAGCTTTCATTTCAATGTGTCTCCTGTTTCGCTCGCTCATATTGGCTCTAGCATATATATTATACAAATGATATACACCTATTGAAGGATAGCGCAATTTCTGTTATTTTTACGCTCATTTGATGTAATAAATCGCGGTGACAAAACATGTGCCCCCTAGTGGGGAATCTGGTCAACAAAAGAGGAGAATTGTGCTAGGAAATATTGCACAATTACTTCGCTTTGGAAATGACAATGATTAACAAAAAATGCCACAAAATCTTTATAGGATACGCTAAAATTTGCGATTCTCGGCAAACATTTCTAAATCTGAAATATAATGTTCAATTTAACAACTTCGCAATGTTTGAAAGACTTGTACAGCATTTGTCAAGGCTTTTTTACAACAAGTTAAACTTGAAACAAATTTTCATTACATAAAAAAAAAGATTTGGACATGGTTCTTCTTCTTCTTTGTTTTTAAGAGGCTTTAAAATTTGCAGTTCATTCGCCTCTATGGACATGGTTTAAAATGCCGACCGACTGGCAGTGACGAAATTTTCGGATCAATTAAAATTTTGTAGTGTCTTTTGTGTTAATCTGGAAATCTGGAAATCTGTGAATCTAGATTTCCTACAATGCTGCTGATGGAAATAAAACACCGTAACAGAGTGGATATCGAAGATGGCATGAGGTGTGCTTTTCGACAACGTTCTCAAGAATTACGATTTTGGCGAAAATAGTTCAGGTGCAGGTGCCATACTGACTCGCCAAACTTTATATACCTTTTTGTAATCAGATACAAGTATAAACTCGAATTTGTTGCGAATATAACCCGATGCTACAGACTTTCTTACAAAATACTGATAGGGGGTAAGCACTGGGATTAATTTTCGTAAAGGGGGCTGAAAGGCTGAAAACCACTGGTGTAGACATTATTAATACCAAGTGTCATGACTTGGCACAACTACAACAAATGCGACTTTTTTTTTAGTGCATCAATATTTTATTCCAGGGGTGATGATAGCAACCTGAAAAAGCCAACCACTCTCTCATTCGGGTTTTGGAGGAGTTACAAGTGACAAATCAATTTGCAGTTCTGCAGAAGGCAATGGTTCTAGAAACCTGTTCTTGCGTGATTACGATGACCAAACAACGATCGAGCATACACATTATCACAGACAAAAAGTGAAGACAGTGACAGATCCTTATCACACTTTGGTATCCAAGTAGCCCGGAAGAAGGTCAAAGATTGCAGCCTAATGTTATGAAGTTTGCCATTGGGATACTAAGGATGTAATGTCCTGGAAAAAATGTAACTATTTAGCAAATAGTGACGTCAGTCGTTGTGTTTATCTTTGATTGCCCACCGCATTCATGTAAAAATGCTATTTTCAGAAAGTAATTTATCAATTAAAAACGTACATTTTTGTAGAGCTCCCGCTGAATATGAGGCTAATGTGATAGTGTGCAGTGAATATTCGTGAAATCACGTCGAAAAAAGACGGATAAAAGTGATATTTCCATGTGCCACTTTCACTCCCCCATAGAAACAAACGAAGTTTCATTATTTTACCGTTATGAAGTTGATGTTTCGAAGGCTCTCAGTGTCGGTGTGTATGTTGCTAGATAATAATCACCAATTAATCAAAATTTCACCGGAAATGTTACTGCTTTCGAGAACTAAGCATACGACTGCTCTGTGGCCTTTTTACCACATGAGTAATCGAAATAAGCCACGATATAATTGCCATCTGTTAAAAAACAACCAGGTGAATGATTTCATGAGAATTTTGGCTCAAATTATCATGCAACCGTGAGTACTTTGAACGTTGTTTTGTATCTTCCATATACATTCCATATTGAATGCAAATAATTACGACACGATATTTTGCTTGCCAATACAGATATACTTCGCCTACTGCTCCACCTGTATATGTACCTCATTGCTAAGGATGGACTTGGAACAAAATTTCGTGAAAGAAACTACCGTACTGTACAGGGGCTGCAAGCATCATAATCAGAATATTATATTAACCAAGCGATTTAGGTGTCTATAAATGTATTGTGGAAGGTCACCCCCAAACAAGCTAAGGGTAAAACAATCCTTCCAGCACATACCTGAGAAAAGAACTGTATTCCTATTCGTTCTGCTCTCTGGAACAAATAATCAATGAAGTGATACGAGCGACATCAAGAGTGGTCACAGGCATATCTTTAACCGTGTTTCAACCGCTTCTCCCCATTCATTCCTGTGCCGCATCACACAGCAGCTGAAAAACTATCCAATTTATCTTCTTCACAAATTACTAACGCATCAATAACTGATCACAACAACTAAGTTCCATTCATTGGTTTGCTTCTGCCTAGAAGAAAAAAATAAACTCCCTTTATGAAGCAGTCTAAGAACACAAACCAAGAAGTGTTTGATTGAGCAACGTGTTTCATGATATTTACCTCTAATACGTATTGATATTGGGTTTCGTTTTCTTCTTCTTCTTCTTCTTCTTATGTTTCTCTGATTGCTTTCCGGGTGCTGATATTAGATTTATGCTATTTTCTATTTTCCGCATTCATCTTCGTTTCTCTATCGTCTAATTAGCGCCATTTGATGAATATTTTTTTCTTCCTCTTATGTTTTGCTTCCTTTCTTCTAACAGATATTAGTTACAACACAGTTGTTTTGCAACAAAGAACAAAGAACTCGTTTGCTCGTACGAAAACGGGTGTGATTAACAAAGTGTGTGTGTGATAAGGTAATCTAATCTAATAGAAAATAATCTACTTAATGTATAACACGCTAGTAGCTTTCTCTAGCGCGCTTGGTGGTTAGTTAGCTTTTGTTTTCGCTTTTTTTTTTGTTTCGACTTACGCACATACATAACAAAACATTTACACATCCACAGCCTTTGATAAAGATATTACAGAATTGAACTTGAAATTGTTTTTTCATCTTCTTCTAACCATAGACGAACACGCGCACCACGCGCATCGGATTGATAATCGGGGGTCAATGGGGCGGGGGCGTTGGTGGTAGAGAGAAAGGTACACTTGACCAACACAAGCCTGGTGGACAGATTCTCGTTGACTGAGTCTCTCGCATCTACAACATGCGCGGGAGCGTGTTAATGTAAGATTTGATTGCCTTTTAAACTAATAATTGATTTATCTTGGTTTGCTTACATCCCTAATAAAGTCTGGATAAAATGATATTTTTTTTGCTATGTTATTGATTATTCACGATGTCTTTTTGCTACGATAGTTTGTGGTTTTTTGCTTCTTCTTCTTCTTCTTCTGCTTCTTGTTTTGTTTCCGACGAAAAGCTGTATAGAACTTCTCGCGAGTTGTGTAAGGAATATCCTCGTTCTGTGTGTTTCCTCTTCTTCCTTCTTCCTCCTGCCGCTAAAATTGGTTTGCTGCCTTTGCTAAATTTGTGTTTCTGCTTCGTCCATTAATTTAGCTTAGTTGGTATTGGTTATTCCTTTTTTTTTTGCGTTTATCGCAATACTTTCGATAATAATAAAATAATATTATTTCAACATTGGACCACCATACATTATTGATTATTCTTTAATCTCTATACAATAGTTTAAAGACTTTTTTTTTCCTTAAGTGTTGTTTAATCTGACAAATTGTTTGTAAATATATGTATATATATGCATCATCTTCTCTTGTCGGTAATATGCTCTTAAGAGTTAGCGCGTCGTCTTATCTCCTCGGTTTTATAATTTTTCTTCTTCTTCTCCGTCCGAAATATGTTTGGTTGCAATTTATGTATGTTATCGTGTGTGTGAGTGAGTGTGGTGTATGCATGTTTTTTTGAGATTTCGGAAACGATTTTTCGACTTTCTCTACGTGGGATATGTTGCTTCTAAACGAAAAAGTTAAGAAAGTTAAATAAACGTTCGAAATTAAACCACAGAGAATTCACAAACACAGGAAAAATAGAATGTAGAAAACGAACGAACACAACTAGAGTTCACATTCTTCTTGGCTTCTCTTTATTTCATCAATATAGTATTTTGTCGCGCTCTTCCTCTCCTTTTGTCATCTCTCTTCTTTCACTCATCTCCTCGCGCATTGGCTTCTTTTTGGCTTTTGTTTCGATAGAAAAAAATCTCTTGCACTTATGTGTCCGACTAAGTGGTGGGACCTATTCAGTTAAATTGTTGTCTTAAGAAAACTGAACGAAAAAAAAACTTAAACGCTTAAAAACAAATTAAAACAAACAAAAAAAAAAATAGTGGGAAAACATATTAACAGTTTTTGCTACGCAATTCGGCTCTTGCCCTTTTTGCTTCTCTCACTCTGTATCACCTAACCTTAAAACGAAGAGTTTATATTCTTTATTTTGTATAAAAATGTACAAAAAATGAGCTAATCCTTAACAACTAAGTATGCTTTATTTGTAATGTTCGAAGAAAGAGCTTGTGTTTCTCGGGAATCCTTCCTCCACAGCGAATTGTCATTTTGTGTCATTTTGGATAACAGAACAACAAACTAATGAGTTAAAAAAAAAATACAAACGCCTTTTGAGCTGTTCCACCGGAAATGACGATTTGTTTTCATAAATTTTGTTTTTATATTTTTTTATTTGACTCAAATTTTCTTTTCGCATTCTTTATGACCAAAACGGAAAATTTGCATAATCGGCTTTCCATTTTGACTCTAGCCTTACTTTCGAGAAGGGCCCAAACAAAAATTGCTTCAAAAATTTCAAAAAAAAATGACACAGAAACGGTTGGTCCGATTGATTTGATGTCTTCCGCAAAATAACACTTAAAACTCAATTTTCTCAAAAAAAAATTGAACGGATTTATTCACGTGAAAATAGATGTAAACGGGTGAGAATAAATATGATACACTTATTCGAGAGATATATAATAGTGCTTCTGTGGCCGAGTGGTTAGCGTCCCACATTATAACGCCGGGAGTTCGGGTTCAATTCCCGTTCTGGCCTGTTGACGTATTATTCGGCATATAAATCTCAACTAAGTACGAAGTACAACTAAGTTACAATTTCGCAAAAGCAAAGCCTACTATGCGTAACTAGTTATAATTAACAATTTTATCTAGAGAACTTTGGTACACGAGGGGTGCTCGAATACATCGCATCAAGCTACCTAACACTACCGTTTCTGAGATACAGTGATTTTAAAATTAAATTTACTGAAAATTCTCAGTTATTGGTCGTTTTCGAATGTTTTTCGAGTCTACCTAGAAGTAAATTTTCCTGAAGGAGTAGATAATTTTCGACTGCATTGCTTAAATTAATTAAGAGGAGACCCGGTCTGGAAAATCGAAAATAATTAATATTTGTTTTTTGCATTTTTAGGAAGCTTATGTCCTCAAACATGTTGTCCTAAAAGGATTTTTCGATATTCGATTCCGTTAGAAAGTGACAGCCAAAAGTATGAAGGATATAGAATAGCTGTATTTTTTAACGCGTTTTTCTCGAAACCATGTTTTCTCAACTGGTGGTATCGATATCTCAGGATCTACTCAACCGATTTGGCTGAAATTTATTATCAGCACGTAAAAATAAATTATCTAAAGCGCTTTTATGAGCTTCTAAAAAGCGAGTTTGCATGAAAAATAACTCATTTTTAACGAAAATGGTCACCATTCTGGCAATTTTTCGAATTTTCAAAAACTCCTATGTAACGCCTTAGGTATTGTCCTAAACTTTCAATATATTCGTTGGAATTTGTTTTAGGACACCCCGTTGCTTCAGAATCGATACCACCAGCAATGTACCGATTTTCAGACAGCATCCACGCATCCAGCTGTCAACAGCAATTCCTGCACTCAAAAAATGTAAAATACATCTTCAAATATACCTTAAACAATAACCAAAATACCCGAGCACTTCACTTTATTCGTAACATCCGAAAAAAATTCACGAAATTTTCGGACCTTCCAGACAGGGGTCCCCCCTTAAGTGATGTGGTTATATTTTATGGTCTTTTTTTATTTTTAGAGAAGAATTTTCTCAGAAAATAATCTTTTGATGTTTATTAGAATGTTGCAGCGCATAACAAACATAACTTTTGGCAAAGAGGATCAATATGAAAAAAATTGTAGTCAAAATTACTATAAATTTATGAAATAATGAAATCACGAATAAAAATCAATCAATTTGTGAAATATATTTAAATCCATTTCAGATATTGAAATAGAGTCCTCTCCTCATCAAGTTATTATTTTGATCTGAATATATTTGTATATTTTTTCACACAACCTTATACCAATATAATGTAACCAAATTATTTACTCAATTCAAGCATTGCAGTCGAGAATTATCTGATCTTTTAGAAAAAATTACTTCCAGGTTAAAAAGACTCCCTAGGTGGTGACATCCTTCCACTCATAGTGTTGACAGTATCTGATCGAAGACATCTTTGTTCAGCTCAATGATCATAGCACTGGTCAGGGTCTCTTCCTTCAAGCATGTTCTCTGGTCGTAGAGTACCAGTGCGAGTGTGCTAAATGCCTTCTTTACTGATATGGGATAGGAGGATGGGAATCGAAGTTATGCTTCTGGTGAGCAATTGAACCCCCGTACAGCTCGGTATTGTAGCCGATACTGTCTTCCCTTCCAATGGAATTTCTGCTCCAACATCCTCGGACAATCGATTCTGAAGAAGTTTTGTTTCATCCCATTCGACAAACTAAATGAGGAGATTCCGGTTTGCGATTATCTTGACCACATATTCAACTTATAGTGGATGATCAGCGGAAACCGGAATTGGGAATAAGTCGAGCTTTTTTTGCAGACGATTCAAACTCGGAAATTGCCAACATCCAACAGCTTTGATTGGTGAATTTTGCATACGCTAGTAGGAGTGATTTTGCAAAACACTTCCTCGCTGTCCAAGCCAATGTAAAGTCTGTGAATGTGCGTGCAGATCGTGCTCTTTTGTTGTCATTTCCCCTTGAACCACTGATTTGCGTTGCACTTTCGGAGTAACTCAATGAGAAAATCACACACTTGTCAGGATATTAAAAATGACCAGTCACAAAATGGCAATGAATAAATGTAAATGAAGTCTCATGACTCGAGCTTTGAAAATAGTCTAAAAAAATCGAGCTTTGAAAATAGTTGAAAATCTAAGATATAACCGTTAGAAAAGTGTGCAAAATACATGATCTAGTAAAATGGTTGAAAACACTCCTAAAATTTATCGTGTTGTAGAAACTTGCACAAAGAATTTTTACAAAAATGTGCAATTAGAGCAACGGTATTCAACCTATTTTTCCAGAGGAGGCACAAACACGTGACGCCAAAAAACAATTAAGAAGGGTGATGTCCAAGATACGACCGCATTGTTAACGTAGGGCTATAAAATTCGAACCGAATCTGCGGAGCAAATTTTCACCTTCAGTTTTCCACCGAAGTGCGCAGTTTTCTAACCCGGAAACACAGCTCGAACTCACGAAAGCTTGTTGATTGGATCGGAAAAAGTCACCAATAAGTCATTCGCGATTTAGCTGTCATCTTCCTAGCGTCCAGATGGCAGCGGCTGCAAGGCTTTCCAAATGGTCATTCTCGAGGCCGAATGTTTAGTTTTGTTTTCCAAATTGATCTTCTTCAGGACTAGAGACGAATGAACCTAGAAAGTCTGAGAGTCTGAGAAAGTTACTATAATTTAAAACATCGTCATTATTACACCAATAAATCCGAATGCGCTCAAAAATTCACAGAAGCTCCCTTCCAGCAAAAAAATAAAAATTTCAATTTGCTTTTCTCTACATTGGAATACATCATTTTTATTTAAATAACTCTTTGTAATATGATTACCCGAGATCGCACACAATCTCCCCCGAGGGCGCCCGGCAGTGCAACCATAAAGTTTCACTCAATTCCGAAGCTCCTTACTGGGCCACGGGTCTGTTTATTATTTATGTTTGCGTAATTCGAAGCGCACCAAGTGAAGCTGTACGTTTGTTTTCTTTCCGCTTAGCCTTTAGTAGTAATGAATGGTAAACACATGTAGCGTTTCGAGAAACATGTGTGTTTTCACTTCCTTTCCCCTATTTACTTTTGCAGCTCGAAGAAGCTATCTTTCTATGTCTTGTAAAAATTGCGTCTGACAACACCTTAGAATAATCATAGCATAATCATGTACACAGGAAACTTTACGTAGAAGAAAACGAGTTGGACTCTTATCCGACAATCTCAAACCCAAATCATGCGTATATACTTATTTTCCCGAACACAACCGTGATCTCATCAGATGGCGACCGTGACAGGACACGAACCTGCAATCTTCAGATTCATCACAAGATCACATTTTCGAAAGTTTTGTGGCCTACATTTTGTAGAAGCAGTTGGAGACAAGTGATTCATGATTCATTCCTGTTCTCACGAAAACAGTACACGAAATTTGTGTCTTGATTGCCAAATGCACGTAGTATGCATCGCGAATATTCTTCTCGTGCTAAACACAGTACGGCTCAAGGCGATTCCATATGAGGGGCTCAAAATGAAAGGGGTGTCAGTGACATCATAGATTTCTCTACATCGACTCTCTCTTTTGTTCATAACATAGCTGCAAACACATTACCAGCTGTATTTGACAATGTAGAAGATAGGTCAGAGCCTCATCTATCGGATTCTATAGCAAACACAAATTGGAACGTTTTTGCTGTTGAGTTATTGACTAAAGAAAAAGTTGATGAAGAGAAATCGGTCAAATCACTTACACCTCTTCTCTTCTAAGTCCCTCATATTCATTCCCCCATCATCTTTATATATTTGAGGGGCTTAGAATGCAAGGGGTGTAAGTGACTTGATCGATTTCTCTTCATCAACTTTTCTTTTAGTTAATAACTCAACTACAAAAACGTTCCAATTTGAGTTTACTGTAGAATCCGATAGATGAGGTTTTGACCCATCTTCCACATTGTTGAATACAGCTGGGAATGAGTTTGGAGCTAAGTTATGACCAAAAGAGAGAGTCGATGTAGAGAAATCGATCAAATCACTTACACCCCTTTCATTCTAAGCCCCTCATTTGATAACGCATAAAATCAACAATCGATACGTGTGATTCAATCATACACAACCAATCTCAACCTAACGGTATGAGAACCGACGCAACACGTCTCATTTAATATTTCTCTTCGGCTTTGATCTTGCCCGTCAGTTCAAGCTCTGTACTATGCTTACTTTGCCGCACATTCCAAGAATGCATTCTGAGTAGAAACATTTTTCACGTCCGTTCAACACGGTAGTAAAATAGAAACAGAAGTTGGCCATGGCGAGCACAGTCTTTTTAGTGCATCACGACAGGGTTGCGAAGTATTTTTCAGTAGAGTCTGGATGCAGTTGAACGAAAAATTTGGATTTTCCTGGACGATTTTATTTTTTTAAATGTTTTTTTTTTCAAGTGTGAATTGCGATGTTCAATGTTATTTAATATTTGATGCATATGGAACGGTATGCTTATGTTAAACACTATATTCAAGAAAATCTGGTACTGCTAGGAAAAGTCGTGAAATGCCAGAATGTAGATCTTGCAACTCCAAAGGCTTACCTTTCAAGAGTTTGTTCGTTTCATTCATCAATTTGAGAATATATGACACATCAGTCGAATAGAGTAGATAAAATTGATCGTTAATCGAGTTATAGATTAATACCACTATGGCCAACTCTACATAATCAACATTTATCATGAAAATAAAATAGATTCGTAGAGCATCAAACCTACCAAGGACTCTCTGAGCGAATGCTTCTAATAATAGCCATCTATTCGCGCGTGGGTGTGACATTCTCATGGGCTCCATTTTCAGAAACTCACGAACCTCATCAAATTTGTTGTTTCACAAGGGACTACAGCCTAGGTTGCTATAAATGGATGTAATTGCGAAAAACTCATCAAGTTCCACGAAAGTTGAAGCGATATATCTGGAGAAATTCGGACGAATCATTAAAAATTCTGGACTAGACAAAGGAAAGTTTGGATGTCTGGATAATAGTTTTCTAAATCCTAAGCTTACACGCCAGTACAGATACAGAAATGATGAGGTGCAACAAAACAGAAGCACTTTTCACCAGATGGCATGTAAATCGATGTGTTCCACTCACCGAACAAAATTGCACCACTGTGTTCCTTTGTATCAAGCAGCTGGGACTGACATCGGCATTTAGAAAGAGTACTGTCTGCTAGCTGGATCGAGATTGTGACTTGAATAACGATGATCATGGTTTGAATTAACTTCCTGAATGGCACTAATGTGCCCGGTGGAACTTTTATCGTCACAACGTAGATGTTAACTAGCTTTATTTTTATTAGTACTTAGTTGAGATTTATTTTGTCAACTAACACGCCTGTATTTTCAGTGCCGGTGTGTTCTCACGCGTCTACCAGAGTATGTCGGAAGAACTTTCTTCCACGAAAAGTTCCCTGGTCTGAGCTGGAATCGAACCCCAACCCCCGGCATGATAATGTGGCGCTGGTTTGAATGACAGAGGCTTAAAAATTTATCAGTTCAATCGCTACTAGCCTTTAAAAAGACAATTTTGAAAACTGAACTCTCAATTATTTGAAAAATCTTGCTGCCATCTGGTTACTAGCTGGATGACCGATGAATCGTAAATGCTACGAAGTCACGAATAGCCTATGATTACTCCTTAAATTGAAAACGGGCGGAGCTTAAATTGCAATATTTTTTCTATCGACATTTTCCGAAAAACCAACGCTGCATTTGTTATTTCTATTTAATAAAAACATGCTCTGTTTTCTGATTTGTCACCATTTCTGATAGACGTAGTCCGGCTTCAAAAAAATTTGGTAATGGTTTCTAGGGTTTCCATTATTGTTACAAATACAATTTTGTGCAAAATAAAGTAACTACAGATGAACCAACCAGAATGGCCTGTCGGCCGCTCCTTAAGTTAGCTGAATTAGAGACTCAAATGTCCAATTATTTGTGTCGCATTACAGGTCTGTCCCTTTAGCTAGATGTCCAATTAGAGGCAAATCACTGTATGTAAACAAAAATCAAAAACACCTTTTTTTGAGGAAATCGAGTTTTAAGTGTTCTTTTCGAATTAAAATAAAAATAAAACTTTTTTTACGGAGCATACTTTCTGCCTATAGCCCCAATAAATACATTGCGGAAGACATCAAATAATCGGACCTACCCTTTCTGAGTTATAGTTTTTTGAAAATTTTCTAGCAATTTTTGTTCGGGCCCTTTTCGAAAGCTAGGCTAGAGTCAAAATGGAAAATCGACGGTGCAAATTGGTGCAAAATTTGAGCCAAACCAAAAAATACAACAAAAAAATTCCACCCTCGAATTCAAATGGAATCGCTTTTTGCATTGCGGCATTGACATTTAGTGATGGCGCTTTTTGAAAAGTATTTTCCTTAGATGCTTGATGTGTTGTTGTTGTTGTTAGAGAGTGTTCATGATTTCAAGAGTTGTTGGGATTTTCTGCCTGCTCTTCGGTGTGGGTGTGTGTGTGTTCTCACCACACCTTCTGGTTGTGTATGGTGCCCATGTTTTGTATATGTATGTGTGTAACGGTGTCGTGTGTTTTGCTTAACGTGATGATTTGTTGTTATTCGTAACGAAAAGTGTAGAAATGAAGACGATTCTATACAAATTTTTCCATTAACTAACTTAACTGCTTAAACTATGATTTCAAATTCAATTTTTTGACATTTTTCTTTTTTTTTCTCCATTCCTCCTCCTCTTTGCGTCTACTTCAATGTACAATTTGAAACTAATTTCGCTACGATTTGCGGTTTCTCATTAAATTTATTTAAAATAGTTCAACAAATTCATTTTCCCTTCAATTGTCTCCCTCGTTTATGTTCTACTTGTTCTTCTTCTCCCATATATCTACACAATGCTAATTCGATATACACTGGATGTAAATGAAAAACAAAAAAAAAAGAAAACGTTCGAGTAACAACTGCTTTCAACCAGTTGCGGGAACTAGCAGAAAAAAAACCTAACCTCTAGTGCCTTAAACTAAGCAATAAATAATGTCTTTTTCAATGTAATCTTCTTCTTCTTCTCCGTCTCACCACCTCCTCCTCCATCTTGGGGTGGATGAGTGGCCCTCATATGACTAACAATAACAAAAACAAAAATCAATTGAAAAAAGGAGGTTGAATATGAAAAAAAAATGAAGTGAAAGCGTATGTCGATAATTGCGCTACAAAATCAATGATCAAACGCCGTCCTGTGTGTGATTGATGCTCCTAGCTCTGCTGTCTTTCTCTGCGTTCTGCCAAAAATGCTGTACAAATTTACGTTCAATGTTTGCTACTCATATGTTTTGTTTCGCTCTTTTTTTTCTTGCGATATATGTATGTCTTCGGACGTTGGACTTAATTTTCTTCTTGTTGTTTTTCTAATGTAATGTTTTCACCAAGCTTCGTCATTGATCATAATCACTACAATCTTTGATTTGCTAAGGTTTTCTTTTCTTCTGCGGTGTTCGAAGGAATAGTTGCAGTAGCAGTATCAGTAGTAGTACTTGTATTGATGGTTGGTGGGTGGGCGAAAGTTGACAAACATCTGCGTATCTTCGGCTTCCAAAAAGCATTCCCTTTTGTCTCCGCCCCCCCCCCACTTTTGGGAGGGGGATGACTAAGGAGTGGTTGCTTTCATATGTCTACTAAGAACTAACAGCTTTGATGACGGGTCGCCGAGTATGGTGTAAAGGGGGGCAGGGACAGGGGGTGTTGGATCGTTGTTTACATTGGCTCGTCATCGCCCTGTTTGTGGCCCACCGTCGTGACCGTCGTCACAACTCCGCCGGTCGCTGCGGCCACTGCTGCGGCGGAAGCTGCTGCTGCTGCCGCTGCCGCCGCCATTGGGTTGGTCGGAACGGTGATGTTGTTCATGTTTTCCATGTTTTCGTTGTTCCACGCGCCGTTCATTGTCTTGGAAGAGGAGAAGCACAGCTTCATGATGAACGGGAACTTTGTGCCTGAAAGAAGGGACACCGAATATTAGTAGTTTGCTCGAACATAAATCGTGTTTTTGGGGAAACTGACGCTTGAAGACGTTTTGTCGCCACTAATGATGACCAAAACAGATCGATTGCAGACATCTAAAGACATCTTTCATGTGTATCTGGCGATGCTTGGTTAGATGAACCGATACGATGGTTCTACAGGGTTTGACCTTCATCCGCGACCTACTGTCATAAACCTTCCGAAACACGTTGTTTTCGGAGAAAAAATATCATTTACAAGCATGTTAAGTGGAAAAAACTCAGAGTAAGCGAAATGAACCATGAATCTGAAATGAATCATTGGCTACCCACAAACACAGTGTTCGTCCAAATGCTCTGTGTCTGGTGGGATTGGAAGAGAATTCTGTCTTATAACCTACTGCCAAGCAATAGCCGATAAAATCCAACAACAACTGCTTGTTGGATTTTTCTCGACTGGTTGCTATAAGGAAGGTGCGATCCAGTACAAACATCCGAAATCAGTCAGAACGAAAGGCATCGTATTTCACCAGGACAATGCCATGCCTCATGTCTCTATGACAACACGGTGAAACTTTTTTGGAGATAAAATCACTTGTTCAGGCCCCTGCAAAAAAAATAAAGACAAGAGATTCGACCTGTTGGACAGCATGAATAACACCTCGTCCACCTTCTTCTACGAGAAACCAATTTTTTGACGTGGGACTACGTCTAACCGGAATATATGGAGGGTAAAATGAAAACCTAAACACAGAACATGCAGGAAAAAATGAAAGATTTCGAATGCTTATAGCTCGAACATTTCGTACTGGATAAGAGAGATGTTTGCATCACTTGATAGGGAATATTTCTACGCATCTATCGCAACTAACAAAATGTTGTTTTTCATTAGATAAACAATTGAATAACTGTAAAATATTAAGCGTTATCTAAACGCCCTAACTGCATCGTTTTGATTGGCCCGATTTACGGTTTCCCTAACACAGCCATCAAAACCAAGCAGCGTTGGGGAAATCGGCATTGCAAATACATGAAAGTAAGGGGACTTTTGTTCTTCATCGAAAAATGTTCCCTAACACAGACTTTAAAACCAAGCAGCGAAATTGGCATTGCAAGCACACGAAAGAGCCTAGAGGCGAGTGAACTGAAAAGTTTAAACCCTCTTAAAGCCAAAAAGAACACACGAAAGTAGGGGGAGCTTTTGTTCCCACCGAAATGTGTTCCCTAATAGAGATTTCTAAACCAAGGTGCCTGGAGAAATCGGTATTTCAAATTCATGCAAGTCGGGGGTATTTTTGTTCCGACTGGAATGTGTTTCCCTAACACAGACATCAAATCCATGAAGCGTGGGGAAATCGGCATTGCGAATTCATACAAATCGGGGGTATTTTTGTTCCG
Organism: Toxorhynchites rutilus septentrionalis; assembly: GCF_029784135.1. Lineage (NCBI taxonomy): Eukaryota > Metazoa > Arthropoda > Insecta > Diptera > Culicidae > Toxorhynchites > Toxorhynchites rutilus. Next base: position 63,503,839 of record NC_073745.1, read on the forward strand.
ATTGAAATGTGTTTCCCTAACACAGACTTCAAAACCGAGGTTTCTGGGGAAATCGGCTCTGCAAATAAATGCAAACTGCGAGTACTTTTGTCCTCGCTTGCCTTTGTGCAGAGTGGAATATGTCTGTCCTAACATGATCTTCTAAACTTAGGAACCTGGGAAAATCGTGCAGCCACTAGAAGCGAATGAACTTCCCAGTTTCAAGCAAATTCGAGATTCGAGAAGTATGTACACTTTTGGGATGTAAACTTCAGAGGGAAATGTAAAATAAAATAATCGTTTGATAATTTTTTTTTGTCTTTATTGGAAAGATTTTCAGCCTTAGGCTGGTTCATCAAACGTTTGATAATTCTTCCGTACATATATTTTGTTCTAGTCATCATACCAAACGTAAAAGGTCCGTCATTAAATTTACTTGTAACGAAGAACAATCAATCACAATAAATGAATTGACTTTACACGGCATTTGTTCATTTTTTTCACTCACAGAGCAAATATATTGAACTCAATTGAATTTGGAAACTGTTTCATTCAATCAAGAATTTAATCAATACAAACGAATGATTGCTAAGCTAAGGTAGTTCCACGTGAACCTTGCGGTTATATCATAGATATAACCCACTAATTTTTTCTTGATAGGATAGTATCTTCAACCGGTGTGAAAGATGGCCCAAGATTTGCAACAAAAAAGTGCATGTATAATTCAACAAATTTATGTCTACTTATAAGAATGACGCTATTATTTTTTTCCTAAAATCGGCAAAATTGCAGTACAACTCAAGAACTTCCTTTTTTCATTTTGTAGTAAAATTTCAATAAAATATTTCGTTAAACCATGAATGAACTCCATTGGAGACATAAATTCTATCATAAGAATTTAGCTCGTATAACTGTTTTGAATCGTTGATGTGAAAATGATAGGTTGTTTCAAAAGTTTTCTTCCTCAATATAAGGTTTATATCCCGCTACTATCTGGCACTATGCAGAACACACGAAATAACTGCATGATTATACACGTTTTACCAACAGCGTTTCCACGGAACAACCCTGACCATGAGGATTTCTCACCGAGATATTCTTTGTTTTTTGTTCACTATCTGTATTGTACACCCGATTCTGGAAAAAAAAAACTTGTTACAATCTTGTACAGATAGTCAGGAACAGTGTTGCCACATTGAAATCTGTATTTTCGAGCTGGAAAATCTTGTTTATCTGTAGAGAAAATGGAAAATCTGTATTGCAGATTTTGCACCTGATAAAACTTTTGCGTTAGAATTACGAAGTAATAATTGCATACTTGCGGTGAAGTGTACATTAAGGTGGCAGCGAAAATGGTCATGTTAAATTTCAAAAACCGACCATGTATATGTTGTTAATTGGCCCAAAAAAATGACCTGTGCAAAGTTTCAGCTCAATCGGATATGATTTAGGGGCGCCTTAAAGCGCTCAAAGTTTTGGTTTTTTGATCCTCGAAAATCTTTCAAGGGGGGGAGTAAAGGGAATTTGGGAAATCCATTTTTTTTATCGATGCCATATGTCTTAAAAATGCATAAAATGACGAGATCTGGTGTTAGCTCGAAAAAAAAATTTTGGCCGAAAATCGACTTTTTGGGCCTGAGAGGCAATGAAGGTATGGAAAAAAAATAATTATCGAATTTAAAGAACCAACCAAAATGGCCTGTGCAAAATTTCAGCTCAATCGGACATGATTTAGGGATGCCTCAAAGCTCTCAAAGTTTTGATTTTTTGATCCTCGGAAATCCTCCAAGGAGAGAGCAAAGGAAATTTGGACAACCGAAATTTTTTTTCGATGTCAAATGTCTTAAAAATGCATAAAACAACGAGATCTGGTATTATCTCGAAAAAAAATTTTTTTGTCGACTTCTTGGGACGTCGAACTCAAAACTGTCTGTCTGTCTGATTCTTATGGACTCGGAAACTACTGAACCGATCGACATAAAAATTGGGATGTAGGGGTTTTTGGGGCCGGGGAAGGTTTTCATGATAGTTTGAGACCCCTGTCATAGGGCTGTCATACAAATGAAACACAAATTTCTACATTACTCGAGAATTAATCAAGCAAATGAAACGAAATTTGGCATTTGGAGGTTTTATGGTGCAATAAATGATTCTATGGTGGTTAGATACTCCTCCCTCTCTGTTAGGGGGACTGCCGTACAAATGAAACACAAATTTCTGCATTACTCGAGAATTAATGAAGCAAATGAAACCAAATTAGGCATATGGAGGTTTCAGGGTGCAATAAATGTTTTCACGGTGGTTAGATAGTCCCCCCCCCTCTCTTAGGGGGGCCTACCATAGAAATGGAACACAAATTTTTGTATTACTCGAGAACTAATCAAGTAAATGAAACAAAATTTGGCATCTGGAGATTTGGTTAGATACTCCTCCCCCTCTCTGCCATACAAATGAAACACAAATTTCTATATTACTCGAGAATTATTGAAGCAAACAAAACCAAATTTGGCATGTGAAGGTTTTAGGGTGCAATAAATGTTTTTACGGTGGTTAGACACTCCACCCCCTCTTTAAGGGGGAGCTGCCATATAAATGAAGCATACATTTCTGCATAATTCAAGAACTAATCGAGCAAACGGAACCAAATTTGGCATGTGGAGTTTTTAGGGGGCAAGAAAAAAATTCTAAGGTGGTTCAACACTCATTCCACCTTTCTAAGGGGCATGCTTTTGTAGATGTCAATCGGCAGGCCTATGCTTGTGATATCTACATGCGAACCATCGGGGATTCTGAACACGAATGCTATCTCATCATTGCAAAAAGTAAAGTGACGCCATTGAAACCAGTTTAAATGTCTGAATTGGAGCTCCAGATTGCACTATGCTCCCTTATGCTTGACGGATTCCGCTACGACGCTCTTCTGGTTGAATTCCGTGTGGGAGAAATCCTGTCCACAAATAGAGTCGATAAGTGGAGATATTCCCTCAAAGTTGAATGCTGCGGATGGCGCTACCAAATGGCAGGTTGGTCCGAGTCTTAACAAGGAAAGTTGCTGGTTCAATATTTAGTCTAACTTTTCTTCACCATACATAATCACAATGGCCGTTACCGCCTGTTGTATTGAAAGAACAGATTAAACAGGTACCGCATTATCAGGAAGTAGTATAAACCCCGATTATAGAATTGACCCGCTGATCAGCTAAGCTAAATACCCGAAACAGCAAACGGTAACCTGTCTTCCTACTGACAGCTATAAATACTGATGATGATGATGGTCCCACCTCATTCCTTCACAAAGGTTTGAGCAGGACGAGCTATCTTATTGATAATAATTGAGTTACTGTATTTCTTTATTACATCATACTAACCAGTGAGCACAATCAATTGAAAAGAAAACGGACTGGTTATCCCGCAGACATAGATTACTAATCGAAAGAACAATTCAAGCCTTTATCTAAAGTATTCATTCCATGACTTGTCGAGAGAATTTCCAACCCGGGAAGACCCTAGACCGATCGGGAATTGAACCCAATGCCTATGTCAGTATTAGCCATGAATTTACAAGGGAAATCCCGCTTTATCAGATCCCCGGCCACGGCCTGCAATTGCAATCGTTTCCGAGCTCTAGTAGCTGAGCAAACCTAAGCCTAATTCTAGCCTAGCAAACCTAACTTCAGGCCCATTATTTTACATATCCCAAGGCATGTCAAGAAAATTTCCAACCCGAAAAAATCCTTGACCGATCAGGAATCGAATCCAATACCTATGTCAGCATTAGCCTTGAATTTACAAAGAAATTCCCGCTTCACTGGATACCCGAAAACAGTCTGTTAATCGTTTTCGAGACCAGACAGCTGAGCAAACCTAAGCCTGATTCCAGTCGATACTTCAGGCCCAACATTCAACCTGGGGTATAAACGTGTTAACCTGAATCTGCAATGAGATCTGCCACAACACAGAAAAGTCTTGATATAATTATCTGTTGAGAAGATGCATTTACAAGTATTCCGATTGAGCTATCCCTAGCTTACCTCAGGTTTCCACAATAAACCCATTTGAATACTTTCATTAAAAAAATAATTGTTTTTCATATGTTCTATCTCAAGTTGTTTATGTTTGCAAACGCGCGCTGGCTCAAGCTATTGAAGATCTCACAAGCATTGTTTAAGTTGAAGTCTACAGGTAAAGGAAAAAAATAACCATCATCATTATAGTCTAAAGATAAGAAAATACAAATATCCGTTAAAACTTCGTCATCTTACATACTAATATTAATTATATGCAGGGTCAAAAATCTAAATCATGCTTCAAAAACTCCTTACAAATACTACGGAATATTCGAAGGCTTGTTGCTGTCTTTGCTTCATTTGGTAATGTGTTATACAGGCGATATCCTCTATAAAAAAGTGAGTTTTGGGTACATGACATTCGAAAGTCCATGGTTCTGAGGTCACTTGCTTGTCTTGTGTTATATCGGTGCATATCTCTTCCATACGTTATCGTGTTTTGTAAATAGTTCGGTGTCATACCGCTAATCATTTTATATATGAACGTAAGAGTGCAGTATTTGATACGCTGTCCCACTGACATCCATTGTAGGCATTCAAGCATAAATCTTCGTGGAGTAAATCGCTCGCATCTCAATATCAAGCGCATGGCCTTGTTTTGAACAATTTGCATTCTTTTCATTTGCCTCTTATTTGCGGGAAATAGCACGGATGCACAATAATCGAAATGTGGAGCGATCAATGCTTTGTAGATGGTGATTTTAGTTTCAAAGGTCAAGAATCGATTAATTCTACAAAGCACTCCATATTTTTGAGCTGCCTTCTTCATAGTATAGTTTATATCTTCGTCGATGCGCAGCGTTTCGTCAAGAATAACGCCAAGATATTTGATTGATGTGGTTCTTTCCACAGTTTGTCCATCGATAGTTATACTAAGACTATCACTGTCAAGATTGCGTGTTGATACTACCATATACTTTGTTTTGCTAATGTTTAACTTAAATTTTTTCCATCTCAACCATTCGTCTAAGTTTTGCAGTTTACGGTTCATCTTGACGAAGCAATCTTGCAATGTCTCAGCAACAATGTATATCACTGTGTCGTCAGCAAACAAGTTTACGTCACTGTCATTTAACAACTGTTTGATATCATTAATATAATATCACCAGTTATGACAAAACTTTTTTGTTACTATACTTGTATGTGCTGTAGCCATGCATCTTCCAGAAATTCTAAGAAGTCCTTGTCACTAGCACCAGGCGAATGGAATATTCTAGCGTATATTCCTGAAATTTTGCATCCTCTGATTTCAACGGCTAGAAACCAATTGTCCCCATATGTTCCGTTGAAAATTTCTTTAAAATTTAAAAGGTTCGAAATATACATAGATACGCCTCCAGTATGGGCAGATCTCGACAAACAAATAATCATTGTGTATCCAACTACATTGAATCCATTCAGATCAGTCAATTCCGTTAAATGTGTTTCAACCATAATTAATAATTTCGGTTTTTCGTAGGACAACAATATTTCTATTTCGTCGAAGTGTGTCTGTAATCCAGCCACATTTAGATAAAGTGCATCATATTTTTTCAGTTCTCCTTTCTTGGGTGGCTAAATAGAGAAGTCCACCTGTTGCTTCTTCCTCTCATAGTTTCGGAGGAATATAGGGCAGTTTGTACTCCACGCGAAATGCTTCGTATCTATGTCTATTCTTCGTTCGTTTTTAATTTTGTTACAATTTGAACATTGAATTTCTTCGGATGTACAGTCCTTAAATTCATGATCTTTGTCACATTTCGGACACACGCTGTGTTTTGCTTGGCAGTCGACAATTTTGTGACCATATTCACAGCATTTGAAGCATCTTAGAATCCTCAATCCATCAATAACTCGACATTTTTCAAACCCGCAAAATACTGATTGAGCCTCTATCATTTTATTATAAGTATCCCCATCGACTTCTATTATAGCACTGTATTTTTTATATTTTATTTTATTATTATAATTGATTTTTCTTACTTCGAAATGTTTGTTTTTGTCCAACGAAGGGTTCTGTTTCAACAACGCAATTTTCAAATCACAATTTTCAATTTCATTCATTTCATTCACTGATCATAATGCAGTTGGATGAGACAAAGAAGTCTGATTGCGCAAGGTATGAAGCAATCTGAGCGGAGGATGTGATAACACATCCCAGCTAAACTGCTACAATTTTTGCTAAGTGGTCAAACTTCAAAACAGTCCGACTTCATCTTGGATAAACACTACAACTTAAACATCCCTGATTGATCAGCTCGGTACTTTCATATACGATTTCCACTGCAAGCTCGTTCAGACCATGTCTGCTGGCTTCAATGTTTTGTATTCTATCATAGACGGTCTCGAATGTTCAATCAGAGATATGATTGTCTCCAAGCATCCCGGAATATGGCTGAGTTCTGCCGTAAAATTTGTGACTCAAGAACGAACGAACGAACAGATCCAATCCAAAAGTACGTGAATTGATTTTTCATGACACCTAAAAACTTGTGGCTACAAAAATTACACCTATTCAGGACTCACCTTTGTGGTCGATCGCACTGTGATTGCACTTCATGATGGCGTTCACCGCCAGCGCCACGCTCGGGAATTCGACCAGTCCGGAGGAGGAACGTTCCGATTTCAGCGGGAACATTCGCACCTGTGCCGGGTGGCAGTCCTTGCTGGTGAACGCGGTCAGCAGCTGATCCTCGGACATGCCGGGTGGGGTGTTGAAAAAGTGTAGGATCTAAAAGGATGAGAGAGAGTGGAAAATATATATAACTTCGGCCACGTGAATGTTAAAAATGAGTATACCTTGCTCGGTGGCTGGATGCGATTTTTGCTGGCCTGGGTCAACGACAGGAAGCGGTTGTTCTTGGAGGCGCTGTAATCCTTGAAGCTGATCGAGTTATCCGGAAGAGTGTAAGGATTGGTGGATTCTGACAAATAATTTTGCTTGGAAAATCTGCAACAACAAGAGAAAGGGGAAATTTTATTGAACGAAACTTCCACGGCCACAAGTGATCCTTGAACCGGGAGCCACTTACGCGATCTGAATTTTGCAGCCATCGTTTCCGATTGGAATGTTGTTCAAGTGCTGGATGCTGCGTTCCACTGCGATGGCGTCTCCCATTTGAACCATGGCGGTACCCTCTTTGGTCTTCAAGAACTTTATCTGTGAATCGATTCGAGGGGAGAAGAACGAGAAAAAAAGTTTCTTTTCAATCTTCGTTGGAATTAGGAGACAATCCCGGCGATAAACGCCCGGAAACCCGCTCGGGGAAGTAAACTTTTTTGCAGTATTGTTTGACGATATCATTTTCCACTATTCAGAGCGCTTCCATCGCATCGCCGGCAACAAGTTTTCCTTCCTTTCCCCCCTCGGTCGATGATAATGAACTTTCCCAGAAAGAAGAAAGTATAGCCCTGCCAAACTTTCCACTTCAACCATGAAATTACGATTGTGGAATATATTTATATTGCAGGGTAAGTTTTTTTTATCTCTCGTTCACTTCCTCCGCACAAGGAACTAAAATTACCCAGACTAGAGAAAAGTTTCATCTCATAATTTTTCGTTGCCTGCCAGTGCCACACCTCGCTCTCTTCATGTAGTGGCTGAGGGGGAGAAAACATAGGAACGAAGGAAAACATCCCACTGCTGCCCACGCGATGAAATACGAAATCCGTAACTCATAAATGGTAAAGTCACGCGCATCGATAAATTCAATATATCGTTTACCCGGGCATACCCGGGAACAGCATACGGTCGATCCCTCCCCCACAAGGCAGAGCCACAGCTGCTGCTGGTCTTAGCTGGTCGTGCATTTTTGCTCGCTCGCTGCATTGCATTCTGAGCGGCAGCCATGGTTTGGTTTGGTGGGAGTTTTTTGCTTGGTTAACTGGATATTTGTATGTGCGAGAGAAAATATTTATGATTGATGCAATCAGGATGCCCGCCAATCAAATCTAAGTTCGAAGAGACTAAGACTTGTCGTCTTCTCTTGAGCGAGGAATGGTGATTAGTTTTGATCGTTTGAGTTTGTTAACCGGCTAACGTCCTCACAGTTGGGAACATGAATACTGGCATGTTACCAATAAATCGATAATATAACTTTAATCGTTCACTTCAATCAGCATTCACTTCAATCAGCGTAAACATCGTTTCAGACACTGTTATCAAAACTGCACTTTTGAAACTTAATAAAAAAAAGATAAAGTAACCGAATCATCAACTCCATTTCTTCATTTCTTCATTTCTTCATTTCTCCATTTCTTCATTTCTTCATTTCTTCATTTCGTCATTTCTTCATTTCTTCGTATCTTCATTTCTTCATTTCTTCATTTCTTCATATCCTCATTTCTTCATTTTTTCATTTCTTAATTTCTTCATTTATTTATTCATTTGTGTCTTAAGTTAATATGTTCCTCCTTTTCCTGAAGAAAATAAGTCGCTCTTCTAAACTCGAGTTGACTGCGAGTAATCGGTTACATTATTAACTTTAGAATTAAGGAAAAAAAAATATATATGCTAGTAACAATACAGTTAAGAGTTTGGCTCCTTTAAACTTATGTAAATAGCCTGTAAAAATAAAAGATGTAATAAAAAAAACGTTGAATGAGTGTTCGTGAAGCTCCGAAATAGTGAAATAGTTCGGTTGCAGTCGCTGACACTGAGAGTTTCTTCCATTAAAAATATCAAAATATCAAAATTACAAAATTGCAAAATCCCAAAATTACAAAATTACAAATTTACAAATTTACAAATTTACAAATTTACAAATTTACAAATTTACAAATTTACAAATTTACAAATTTACAAATTTACAAATTTACAAATTTACAAATTTACAAATTTACAAATTTACAAATTTACAAATTTACAAATTTACAAATTTACAAATTTACAAATTTACAAATTTACAAATTTACAAATTTACAAATTTACAAATTTACAAATTTACAAATTTACAAATTTACAAATTTACAAATTTACAAATTTACAAATTTACAAATTTACAAATTTACAAATTTACAAATTTACAAATTTACAAATTTACAAATTTACAAATTTACAAATTTACAAATTTACAAATTTACAAATTTACAAATTTACAAATTTACAAATTTACAAATTTACAAATTTACAAATTTACAAATTTACAAATTTACAAATTTACAAATTTACAAATTTACAAATTTACAAATTTACAAATTTACAAATTTACAAATTTACAAATTTACAAATTTACAAATTTACAAATTTACAAATTTACAAATTTACAAATTTACAAATTTACAAATTTACAAATTTACAAATTTACAAATTTACAAATTTACAAATTTACAAATTTACAAATTTACAAATTTACAAATTTACAAATTTACAAATTTACAAATTTACAAATTTACAAATTTACAAATTTACAAATTTACAAATTTACAAATTTACAAATTTACAAATTTACAAATTTACAAATTTACAAATTTACAAATTTACAAATTTACAAATTTACAAATTTACAAATTTACAAATTTACAAATTTACAAATTTACAAATTTACAAATTTACAAATTTACAAGTTTACAAATTTACAAATTTACAAATTTACAAATTTACAAATTTACAAATTTACAAATTTACAAATTTACAAATTTACAAATTTACAAATTTACAAATTTACAAATTTACAAATTTACAAATTTACAAATTTACAAATTTACAAATTTACAAATTTACAAATTTACAAATTTACAAATTTACAAATTTACAAATTTACAAATTTACAAATTTACAAATTTACAAATTTACAAATTTACAAATTTACAAATTTACAAATTTACAAATTTACAAATTTACAAATTTACAAATTTACAAATTTACAAATTTACAAATTTACAAATTTACAAATTTACAAATTTACAAATTTACAAATTTACAAATTTACAAATTTAAAAATTTAAAAATTTACAAATTTACAAATTTACAAATTTACAAATTTACAAATTTACAAATTTACAAATTTACAAATTTACAAATTTACAAATTTACAAATTTACAAATTTACAAATTTACAAATTTACAAATTTACAAATTTACAAATTTACAAATTTACAAATTTACAAATTTACAAATTTACAAATTTACAAATTTACAAATTTACAAATTTACAAATTTACAAATTTACAAATTTACAAATTTACAAATTTACAAATTTACAAATTTACAAATTTACAAATTTACAAATTTACAAATTTACAAATTTACAAATTTACAAGTTTACAAATTTACAAATTTACAAATTTACAAATTTACAAATTTACAAATTTACAAATTTACAAATTTACAAATTTACAAATTTACAAATTTACAAATTTACAAATTTACAAATTTACAAATTTACAAATTTACAAATTTACAAATTTACAAATTTACAAATTTACAAATTTACAAATTTACAAATTTACAAATTTACAAATTTACAAATTTACAAATTTACAAATTTACAAATTTACAAATTTACAAATTTACAAATTTACAAATTTACAAATTTACAAATTTACAAATTTACAAATTTACAAATTTACAAATTTACAAATTTACAAATTTACAAATTTACAAATTTACAAATTTACAAATTTACAAATTTACAAATTTACAAATTTACAAATTTACAAATTTACAAATTTACAAATTTACAAATTTACAAATTTACAAATTTACAAAATCAAATGGATAAAGCGTTTTGACGTAGGCTACGTCTTTCATTTGAATACTTGAAAGGGTGTTTGGAAAAGACAGCGTTACGTTCGGGGTGTGAGGCTTTGAACGGTAATATCTCTTTGCCGGCTGAACAGAGTGTCCGCTGTCGTGATGGGAGTTCGTTGAAGATCGACTGCATTCGATGAAATATAGAATATATCGCCGGTCCGATTGAGCTTCGAAAAGTTATCTCGATTACCATCTCAGGTTTCCCAAAGATAACTCTCTGTCGAGGCGATTAGATTTATACAAAAGCCTACGCTTGATGAATACTGGAACATATCGCCGAAATGATTGGTTTTAGATAAGTTTCCTCGGTTATTTTCCCAATTTCCCAAAGATAACACTCCGCCGTCACGATTGAAGTTAGATAAAAAGCACGCGCGATAAAAATAAAAGAATTGTCAGTTGAAATGTATCATGATAGAATTATCATTTTGTATGTTTTCAATAATAATCGGCATTAACGGATCATCTTCAGATTAGGATTAGGAACTTCGATATAACGTACATTTTACCCCGATATAACGAACACAATTTCAATGGACGAATTTCATGCCAACTCGTCTTAAGAGTTGGCAGTGAAACGTTGTGGGTGTAAAGAGATTGGTCATTTGAGCAACTTTGCATACGTCAAATCCCAACAAAAATTAAACTACTTTTTGAAAAGGGCCAACTTCTTACAAAAAATTCTAATTCAAAAACTATAATATCTCCAAAATTTCGGTCAAAGAATGAAATGTAGGAAACTGTTTGCATAAAAAAAACTACTAAGATTGTTTTTTAAATTACACTGAAAAATAAATTCAAAAATCTCCAAAAATTGCCAAAAGTAAAAGTGGCCTTCTTCGAATATATGGAAGATTTGTTGGTTCCTATGATTCTGAATTCTTCATTATGCTTCGATTTGCATGGACTATGCATATAATTTTTGTGTGGAATTTAAAAAAAAAATGTTTTTAGGAAAAGTGAATTTTAATTTTCAAAATATTTTTCAATGTATTTTTTCGTTTGCTATTTTTTCATGGAAGCTTGAATAATTTCCTATATTTCATTGTCTGACCAAAATTCTATAGATCTTACAGTTTTAAAGTTAGAATTTATTTGAAATGCTAAGCTTTTTCAAGTTTTTTTTTCGAAAAAAATTACCTTAAAAATTTACTGCGAAGTTTTAGTTAGGGAATGAAATATAAGAAATAATTTAATCTTCCATAAAAACATACCAAAAAAATTTAAAAATTTAAACTCATTTTTCTAAAAAAAATTTTTTATTCTGAACGGGAATTATATGAATAGTCCATACAACTACCAACAAGTCTCCCAAACATCGGAAAAAGGGCACTGTTACAGGGAAAAAGTTTTTTTTTAACAAGCAAGCGGTCATTTTATCTATCTACCCTCAATCAACAGGATGAAAGGAAAACTCATGAGAAAGGTTGGATTTATCTCCAAGTTGGATTTTGACGTAGGACTACGTCTAACCGGAAGATATAGGGGGTGAAATGGAAATCTAGGCACTGAACAAGTAGGAAAAAATGCAAGATTTGGAACGCTTATAACTCGAGCATTTCTCAATAGATCGCAAAGGTTTTTGCATCAATTGATAGGAAATATATCTACGCATCTATCATAACGAATAACATTTCATTTTTCTTGAGATAAATAATTGAATAATTGTGAAATATCAAGCATTGTCAAAATGCACTATGTGCCCATTTTTGATTGGTCCATTTTGTGCTCCTCAAATCGTACCGACCAAAACGGGCAACCAGAGCAGCAGCGAAATAGAATGAAGCACGATTGGAAAGGAAAAAGAAAAAAATGAACGAAACATTGGTCGCAGTCTCACACATGCGTAATTCTCGAGCCAGCCAGTCAGCTTAAAAATCCACGCTCCGCTGCCGTAACGATCATTCTTTGTGTGGACACCGACTGGACAACATCGTTGCTGGACGAGCTGGACGGCGAGGGATCGAGTGCCTTTCTCAAGGCAAGAGGGCGGAGGTGGTAGCGCTGGAGTAGAGTAATAGAGTAGAGTAGAGTTTTCAAAGGGCCTTCCTCAAGGCTAGAGACGAATGAACTGCAAAAGTTTAAAGTCTCTATAATTCAAGACCTTCCTTCCTTCCGTAACTATCATTCTCATTCAAACCGTACACCACATCGGTTCGCATCACAACACATCAACAAACCAACCCAAGCAGCCATGTCTGGACATGGTAAAGGAGGAAAAGTGAAGGGAAAGGCAAAATCCCGCTCGAACCGTGTTGATCTGGAGTTCCCCGCAAGGGTAGCTAGGCCGAGCGCGTTAGTACCAGTGCACCAGTCCACCTAGCCGGCGTTATATAGTTTCGGCCGCCGAAGTGATCGAGTTAGCTGGCAAAGCTGCTCGCGACGATAAGAAAACCCGCATTCGAAACAGAACACATTCGGTTTGGTGGACATCAAGACAACAGGCAGTTGCAGCGAGTGGCGAGTGGCAAACGCAATCGCAAAACGGCATCAGGTAGCAGAAGAAAAAAGTTTGTTCTTTATACAAACTGCTTTGGTGGCAAATCCAGAACAAGGCGGCATCGAGGGCGTTCGAAATGGTTTTTTTTCAAAACCACGAGTACTAAGTTTTCTAAATTGGAACCATTCCATAAAACAAGGCGCTTTTCAGGGCCATTAAACCTTCCAAAAAAAGAGTTTAGGAAATACAGTTCAATGCTTTCTAAAACAATATCCAAAATAATAAAAAATCACAAATTGATTTTTTCATAATTTGTTTGTCAGGGTCAATAAGCTCAGAACAGCTACCAAATTCACATACTCATCATATGTGAATTTGGTAGTTGTTCTGAGCTTATTGATTTTCACCAATTCTTAAATTGCTTCTAGATTGAAAGTACAGTAATTTACACTTATCTCGACATTTAGCTAATTGGACGGACCTTTAATGCGACATATTTAGTTGGACATTTTTGTAAACATAGAGTTCGGGGTCCAAATTATGACCCCACATTGAAAGTTGACACTGTACCACTGTCATCGCAAATGTTCAATTACAGGTTAAAATTACCTCCAATCCGATACTGAGTGGTGGTAATGCGACGTGCCATTGAATGTAATTTACTGTAAAATATGTCACAAGCTGGATGGGAAGAAATTTTCCAACTGTGAAAGCTGTGGCGAGTGGCAAATGCAATCGCTAAACAGAAAGGTTTAGCCGAACAAGATGGGGATATCGAGTGATAACAAAACAATAAACTCTTTAGATTGAAGATAATTTTGTGATCCTGAAAAGGACCCTTTTTAACCTGCATGTGAATCCAACGAGCGAACAAATCGTAATGAATGTATTTTTTTGCCATCGCTCCCTTCGTTCGCTCATTCGTTCGTCTCGTTGGACTCGCCCCTCTGGCTGAGTCCGCCGATTTGTCTCTATCCTGTGAGTGTGTACCGCTAGAGTATAAAACACGCGGACCCCAAAAAAATATCTTATTTTCTTTCAAACCGTAAACCCGTGTGGTTGTACGGCATCGGCATCGTGGACGTAACAAAGGTGGACAAGTTAAGGGAAAGGCAAAGTCTCACTCGAACCGTGCAGGTCTCCAGTTCCCTGTTGGTCGCATTCACTGATTGCTCCGCAAGGGTAACTAGGCCGAACGGGTTGGTCCCGGAGCACCAGTATACCTAACAGCGATTATAGAGTTTCGGCCGTCGGAGTGCTCGAGTTGGCTTGCAAAGCTGCTCACGACAATCAGAAAACCCGCATCAAGAACAGAGCAGCTTCAGTTCGGCGCTCATCAAGGCAACAATTAGTTTCAGTGAGTGGCAAAGTGTTTCTCCGGCACGTCGCATTAAATGTAATTTACTGAACAACATGTCACAAGCTGGATGGGAAGAAATTTTCCAACTGTGAAAGCTGTGGCGAGTGACAAACGCAATAGCTAAACAGGAAGGTTTAACCGAACAACATGGGAATATCGAGTGATAACAAAAACACAACACCAAAGATTCTTTTCAGAACCATCAACATATTCATAAAGAGTAAACAGTAAACTAATCCATTTTTCAGGTAGATAGGAGAAGAAAATAAAACAATATATTTAAAATATATATTTAACAAAAGCTGTCCCCTTTGTATAGTCCTACGTCACTCCGGTTATGTCCCCGACATTACCCACCCGTCTTTTTTTTTTCATCGTTATTTACTAACTCTACCAAAACAGCAACACAATAAATAATATAAGCTTTGTTCCTGAATTCCTCATTATGCTTCGATATGACGTAAAATTTGATACAACGCACAATTTTGAAAGTGAAATGTACGTCATATCGAAGTTTTTCTGTACAATCAATAAATACGAAAATAAAATCCATTTTTTTTGCAAGTTCAATATGTAACATGTAAGGGGCTGTCCACTTACCACGTGGACAGAAAAAGTGATTTTAGACACCCCCCTCCCGCTCCGTGGACAAGCGTGGACATTTTCTTTACCCCTCCCTCTGTTGTTCACGTGGACATTTCTTCTCTTCTTGGAAACGAAATTCGGGGAAAAATTGTGTTGCGTATAAATTTTATTTTAAATTAGTTTTTATTTTCTATTCTCTGTTTTTACTTGATAAAAATGTTAGCTTCATTAGTACCGCTATTACTCAATTTTTGAAGTTATTTGTATCATTGTTTAGTTAGAAACATCACTAGTGAATCTAGTCTCGGACATTTTCTGTCATAAATCAACGTAAGCTGGTTGAGCTGTTTCAGTTCGTAAGCTGGAATGTTTTTTAAGCTCCCGACTGAAATGGAGTATATAGTGTAGGATATAATAACATTTATAAGACAGGCCATTTGAACTTTATTGTTTTGTTCAGGCGCTAAAGATTCAAAAAAAAAAAAAACAAAAAAATCCAGTGATTCATAAATAAAGAACCAGATGGAAAACTATCACTCCTTTCCAAAATTTAAATCGATTTTGCATGAATTACAACCAGTTTCTAATCCGTAACTCATTTTTAGTTCAATTCACAAATTCTCGAATGGGTTTTGTTCTGGGAAGTCCCTAGTCCCTGAAGACCGTCCGGATTTCGTTAACTGGTGCCCAATTACCTATTAATTGTGGTTTGACGGTGGTTTTGACACAAAAACAAGAACAAATGATTCCGAAATATTTCGTTCTACTCCTGATTTTTCCATCTGGTTCTATAGTTATGAAACACTGGCGGTTTTGTTTTTTTTATGTTTCGCTCCTGAATAGAACAATCAAATTCAAATAGACAATCTTATAAACGCTCAAAATAATCTGTCCCCAATAGTTGATGCTGTTCACTTAACTTTTTTTTAAAAAAATCTATCCTCGTCTAATTATCAATCTGCACTACAAAAATCTAATCTACCAATGATCTTTCTGTACAACTTCGTAAGTTTTGTAGGGTTATTCGAAATATTTTTGCCAATATTTAGGGGAAAATCAAAAGCATAATTTTTAGGATACACACTTATACGATTCTACACTTCGTTTCATAACTTTAGCACCACTCATTTTTTTTAGCTTTTAGAGATGCGAAAGATATCGGTCCAAATGATAAAATGGTATACAATGACTATTTTCGTTTATAAAATAAACTTTGTAACCTTCATTGTTTTGTAATCCTTCAAAAAAAAAACAAAGTATCGGTGTTTCATAACTTTAGATTCAGATGTAACTCCCCATTTAACATTATCACTCCTTCATAAAATTAACGAAGATAGTTAATGTTAACATTTCGATTCAACCGAGCTTTTCCTGATCGCTGAGAAATACAAAAACTTGAGTGGTTTTAACTTCTTGAAAGATTCACAGACCTTTTGTTTTCTCGTCAAAAAACTGTGCAGGATACTTTTTATGCCATCCCATGACTCGATTTTCTTGCCCTTTTTCCAATGGCATCTGAAAACGGCAGATACAAATATGACTTTCTCCGGGTGAAGACCAGTTTTGCGGATAGCTGATTATGGCTCAATCCGCTTGCCTCAAAGATACACTCTAAAATACATTCTCAGAATACACATTACAGCAAAGAAGTTCAACTATATGAATAATGTAGATGTTCAGCACTATCAGACAGCTCAATCATTTTTGTCGATAAATACGAATGAATTTATTGAAAATGCGGAATGCAGAAATATCCATATATTGTTGAACACAGATGTGAACCTTTTTTTTCAAAATATTCATTCAACGTGTCCACGTGGATATTGTCTATACCCCCTCCCCCCTCACCGTGGACAAGCGTGGACATTTCCGTAACCCCTACCCCCCCCCCCCCCTAAAGTTGTCCACGTGGTATATGTAGACAGCCCCTAATAGGTGTCATTAATAGACCATTTCATTGGCTTCAATTTAATATGTCGATCATCTGAATCGGTCCAGTAGTTCAAAAGTTATGAATTTAAAAAATATATATTTTTGGAGAAATGGGGAAAAACATGATTTTTCGGACCATCCTAAAATGGAAATGGGCACCCTTATGGAAAAAGAGCGCCGTGAAGAACGCCCACAAAAATAGTAAATAAGAAGCCCCAGCAGGGTTACCACACGTACAGATTTATCCGGAAAGGTACAGATTTTTTCGTTATTTTTGGTACAGAGTCTGGGCGGTACAGAGTACAGATTTTCGTCAAAAAGTACAGATTGGTACATTCGAACAAAGCAACATTAAGGTACATAACGACTTTTTTATTTTCAGAAAAAATCTGTATCGAAAAGGTAGAGACGTTATTTCGTTATTCCATCTGAACATCCTTTTCCACTTTCGAACTAAAATCAAATTCGTTAGCGCCAACATCAAATGGACTAATAACGCTAAGCTAATTGTAGAACATATGGGAGTTCAATTTTCCAAATTTTCCAATTTTTTTCCGCTATATTGATCTACGGGAAGAGACGAATACAACGAAATATGGATGACTCAAATTGGACCATTCCTTCCTCGGGTTTTGCACTTACCAACACATTTGGCCTTCCATTCTTATTTATAGATTTATACAGTTTTCACAACTGAAAGAGGTAAGAAAATAACATTTTATATATGAAATTGCGCAGAATTAAATTTCTACAAAACTCATCGCAATTAAATATTTTTTAATCATTACAACATTGTAATTTATGAAAAGAACTACAAATCTCATATAAACTCACATTGCAAAATTTAAAACCATCATCGAAGTGCCGCCTAGATGTAGATTTTTACGCCCTTTTATTTGCAACATTTGAAGTGCTTTAGGAAAGATAAAACAAACATTTCAGATTGGATGCTAGTGAGTGTTCAGAGAAATCGGCTAAAATGGATTACACCTAAACTTAGAAAACAATGAGCTCATACTACTATTGTAACGTTTGGGTCAGTTGAATGAAACATTCGTGAGAAAATGCAAAACAACATAATTTTTCTTCAGGACAACGCACACTTTTGAACAGCTCTAGGAAGCATCGATAAAATCAGTGCTTTATGTACTTTAAGAATTGTTGCAATAAAATATGTAGCAACATTCTCCTTAATTCTTTGCTCATTGTCAATTTTCATAAAAGCTGAACACTGTTTTTCATCAGAAATTCTTTGAACCCGTATATGAAGGGATGATTCACCTCAAGTGAACCGTCGGAATAATACATGTTGGAAAATAATTTCATCTTCAAATCATCGCACCCATCCCGAGAACCGGTGCTGCACCAATTGTGTTGTGCGATTTGGCTCATCGCTACGAAACCAAACGTCCGGCGGTCGTCCCAAAAAGTAGGACCATGTAGAGGGGAACAAATTTTTCACACCATCAGAGCTTATCTACTTTCCACATGCCTCATTTCGCACAATGATTTATCTGCCGCTTGATATTTGTTTTCTCATTCGGCTTCGATGCGGTACGGTGTCGGTCTCTACCATTCCGCAAGGGCGAAATTCTTTCGCATCGTCCAACGGAACGTCATCTCGCTGGGTCCTCACGCTCCTTCATCGCCATCATCTCGCTTGAAATGATGGCATATAGAAAATTTCTCGCCACGATCCGGTGCCGGTACCGAGGAAGCAATTGAATGTGAATTCGGGACGAGAGTAGCATTGTGTTTTGAAGTGCCTCTATGGTTACAAAAGTGGGTGGTGGAGGCGCGCGGTTGCCCATCTCCGATGACATGTTCAATGGAGACGCACGGTGTGGGCAACACTAATCGTATGCCAAAACACTTCCAACGCCAAATGGTAACGGATTAAGTATCTCTTGCTTAGACGTACCCACGAAATGTTTGAAATTCATCAGTCAGCACACGACTAGAGAGACGCGGGAGAGATAGTGAATAATTAATATTACAGCGCGGCAAAACTGCAAACAAAACAGCGCAAACAGACGGACAGCTTAAGCTGCACTTCAGAGGAACCCTCATCCGTCCGTCACTTGGCGGTCACAATCAATCCAACAATCAGCCGAATGCATTTCAGCCGGCGACCAAGTTGCCATGAAAGTGATGCTGCCACAGCCAAGTCAGCCAACACCGCTGAATAAATGGATGAATTGAGGACTCGAAATTGAATCATTAAAGAGCGTTTTGTACGAAGGAGCGAAGCGAAATGCAATTTGCTTAGAAACCACTAGCCGAATCGATTAAACATTTGAAACATAAGCCGGACTAATTAATTTGAATAATGGCTTTGGTTGATGTAAGGGGATGCCGCTTTTGATCGTTTTGCTGTTATTATTGAAAGTGGCCGTCTCGCTCGTGTTGTGATGTGCCAATCACTCTGCGCTACTGTCATACTTGGTCGGTTGTTCGGTTGTTTAGATGCAAATTTCGAAATGTGCTGCGCGGATATCAGTTGAATTTCTCAGGCCACATATAGATTTTGAATCCAAGTGTTTGTGATGATTACGTCGTCTATATTCTAGAAGCGCTTCTTCAAATGGAAGAAAAATTGTACGCGTCTTTTGGACTTCTGGAGTGCTGTTACTCCACGAGGTCATTCGGTTCGACTCTATCCATATCTCAAAATGGTACCTGCTGGAATAAATTGAAATTCTCGAAATCGATAAGCCCTGGTAGCAACAAATGAAATTAATTCTTAACACTAGAACTACCAACTGGTCAAAATGACCGGTTATATTGTTTGTTCGCAAGATTTTGTATTGAAATCTTTTTTATATTTTTTAATGATGTTATGACTTTTTCTAAGTTCAAATATTCATGTATTCATATATTGATGTATAAGTTCATCAATATTATAAATTATTTAGATCTCTCACTTCCTTTTTTTATGACATACATATGTAGTATACCTGTTTATACCGACCGGTCAAAATGACCGGTCGTGATTTTGAATGTTTCTAATACCAACATTGCTTAGAAAAAACGTCAATCTGCCACTACGGTGCCAACCAATCAAAATTTTCGGATCAATTACTGCTTCTGAACCACAAAATTTGGGATGTTTCAAAAATTTCCTAATATACTGTGATGCAATTTTATTTTTTCATTGACAGTTGTTGTATATGGTAGAAATAGGTAATGTTGAAATTAGTGTAGTTGAAATACTCACAATATTATGGACAATTGGGTTGATTTTAAAAATAATACAGTTGTAGTAGTTTGCAGTGTAAGTAAATTTTGAATATTTGTATTAGATTGAGGGGAAAAAAACAATATTCTAAATATTTCTTTTTATCTAGTTATAGAACTTAATCCAAAAATGCCGAGGCGCCCGAACATATCTAGAGTTTTAGAGCACGTAACAGATTCAAGAGAAGACTTTTCTGATATCGATCAAGTTGCTTATGAAAGTAAATTCTGAATTTCGACCAGTATCTGAAATACTGATGATCAATCATAAGAAAAAAATGTTTGTTTCCTCAGAGAGCAATAGTCCAGAAAATCAATTTACGTAGACCAAGAAGAATGTTGAAACTGTCCTCATCGTCGGATGAGAATGATCACCAACAAGTCGAAATTTCTGCTGATGGAGCTATCTGCACAAAAAGCTGAATGCACTCCAGGAAGAATATAAATAAACAGCATTTTCAAAGCAATAATTGGAAGGGTGGAGTGTGTGTATATGTGAGAATACGAAACTATATGTGTGAGTATCATCTCTCCATACAATCGTCTTACCCATAAACGCATGAAAACGAAAGTTACGAATCGTTCATTTCGAGGATGCGCATAGCATTTTGTAATTTTGGTACAGTGTGCGATTAAGTGTTGCTCTAATTTTTGATCGATCGGCTAGAAAAAAAGGCTGAAGGTATCAATATGAAATGTCATAGGAGTTTAGGGGATACACTATGCTAAAAATTTGCCTACTAACATTCAAATTTACTACAATATTTGCAAAATTACAGAAGATTTTCTAAAACACTATTTTTTTTATCCCATTTGTTTATTCCGGCTCATTAGCATATTAGCTGTAACAGAGCCGAATTTTAATCGTGTACATGTCACATGGTTATCATATCTATAATTAGCACATTACATAGTAGCCATTTAGGCGTAAAAGTATTCTTTCTGTTCTTCCATTATCCAGTTAAACCACCGGACTAAAACACTATGAAAAACATAGTTTTGACACATTTTTTTTAAATTGATGCAAAAAATTCAAATAATTTTTTTCGTCAAAGCAACAAATTAACTTCCTACAAAATTTATTGGAGTTTTCAAAACTACCTCTTCGTTTGCGGTGCGATAATTATTCATTGAATTATTTATCATCAGATTAAAGGGTGACTTTTCATTCGAACAAAAATATCATTTTATGTAAAGGTCCTACATGAATGATATAGCAATCAAATGAAAGCTGTTTAATAAGATTAATTATATTTGTTATTGAGATGGTTAGCAAAAAATTGTGTTAGTCTTCAAAAAGTTTGGAAAAACAGAAATAAATCCATTTTTCATTACTTCCTGATATTTCTATCCACTACATCTACATACACCCAGAAAAAATGTGTTTATAACATATTCCAAAACAAGAAAGTTTAAGCTTCAAAATTATATGCATCTCATCTTTATAGGTTGATTTTTCAAGAAGTTACAGCATTTTAAAAATCACTTTGCACTTTGCACTCTGTTTCTCTAGCTTTTTTGTCGAGTGTATATATATTTTATGCAAATAGATGTATTTATCATGTACTTGAGGGGGTCTCCGTAGCCACATTGGTTGCGCGTTCACTTAGTAAGCGATCGATCGTGAGTTCAAAACTCAGGGCCCTCATTGACCATCTTTGTGTTGTTACAGAAAAGTTACGTCCAGGCAACAATCATCAGCGATGGAGATCGATCCACGGTCGAAATAAGATCGATTCATCCATACAAATGCTCTGCTCTGCCAGACACATCGGGCTACTGTTCTATAAATAACTCAACAATGATCAATCAACTGTCTCCGCTGTCCGGTGGTCCAACTGGATAATGGAAGAACAGAAAGAATACTCTTACGCCTAAATGGCTACTGTGTGAATGTATCATATGTAATGGTATAGAAGGAATACTGGCGAATGGCAACTGTGTAATGTGCTAATTATAGATATGATAACCATGTGACATGTACACGATTAAAATTCGGCTCTGTTACAGCTAAAATGCTACTGAGCCTTAAATAAATAAATGAAAAAAAAATCATGTACTTGCGATGTTAGAATGGAATATACTTTATTATCAAATTCTTATATTTTGACAACTAAACATCACACCGGTCAAAATAACCGGTTTGGTAAAAATAGGTATGTAACAACTGTCGTTAGTTCTAATGTTAATTACATCTTCTGAATCGACATAAGTTTTTTTACGTCTCACGTTTACGACTTATGTCTGACAGCTCACGACCAGGGATGCCAGGTGATTTTTTTCGAATGTCTTCACATGGTACGAAAAAATGTTTTCAAACGTCTTCACAGTCATATCGAAAACACATAGAAATTCATAGCTTACATTTGGACAAAGTTTGATAGCTCATTCAATGTTTATATTGATTGGCATTGTTATATAGCGCACTTTTACTTAACTTGGGTTTGAAGTTTATTTCAATAAATATGAACAAAGAATATATTTCAAGAATAATATATTGCGAACTAAATTTCAGGAGTTTGGAAATGATAATAAGCCTGATATACCGTTGATTGAGTGAATATCGTCCCGGTTTATGCATACAATGTTACAACCATTCAAATGTTCTAGTGCAAATGAACTAATATCTTTTAGAGACATTAAAAGTCTCTCGTTGTTGAATTCATTCTATATACTTGTAGATTTTCTGCTTGGAAAAGATTGAAAAACGCGAATGAATGACCCCGTGACTAGCTTTGCGCAGTGACGATATCATAACCATTGAGGTTTATTCGAGGTGTGATTATTGCTAGTTGAACACTAACAAAATCCGAGGCAAAAGTCTCTGTTGATTACTAAGAACAAAAGTAAACAAGTGACACTGATACAAATGCGATCGAATGACACTGATACAAAAGCCTTACTTCTTTTGATGATCTTTCCCGTCAATAGTTAGAAATTTATGAAAATAATATCTCTCAAAAATTCACATACGCTATCATACTGAAATATCTTCACATATTTCATAATGTCTTTAAAATGTCTTCACAAAACCAAATGTCTTCACAGTAAGTCAAATGTCTTCAAAATGAAGACATGTCTTCAAACCTGGCATCCCTGCTCACGACAGTCATTCACGTCATGTGCCAAGTTAAAAATTGCTCAGTTTGTGTTACCATTTCATCGTTAAGAGTTACACCAGAGCAACGTTCACAAATAATTGAAATTAATTACTTTATGAAAAATATGTTTCACAAATTATATCCCGAAAAATGCACTATCTAATGCGATTAATGCACCGGCGAAATCAATGCCCTTTTTTCAAAGATGAAGATGGTCACCACGTTATTATCAATAGAGTTAACTATCGGTACTTTTTATTGATATTTATGATGGCCTTGTTTGCCTCAAATGCAATCAAATGCTTGCCAATATATATATATATTAAACTGCTTGCCAATATATGGTTAACGAAGCCAGCGTTACTTGCCCCACAACACACGAGCTTTAACTCGATGCATCTAGACTACTTTTTATGGGGTTACGTGAAGTCTTTTGTCTACATGGATAAACCAGCCTTTAGTGAGGCCTATGAAGACAATATTATCCAATGACCAATGGTGAGATACCAGCCGAAATGCTCGAAAATGTGGTGCAAGATTAGACCTTTCGTTCGGACCACATCTAGCGTTGTCATTGCCAGCGTTTGCGTGAAATTTTCATGGACATCAATTCATCGGTCGAATTACAAATTTCATACACTTTTGCAAGAATAAGTATCTCTTTTCTCAAAATGCAACAAATCCTATTTCACGAATTATAAGTGATGTTTTAGTTTGCAAGTTTTCGAAATGTATGTCTCATAATTCAGCCGTCAGAGCCGATTGAGGCTCTACAAACACGGGATTTAAAAAAATACAATTGAAAAAGAATAAATTGAGGTAGTGGCCTGGTGCCTCTTATTGAGATAAAGCAATCCGAAAAGTTTCCCTCCAAGACAGACATGATTCATCAATGTATAGAAATTGCGATCATTCGATGTTATACTTTTCATAACGGGTTTACTGGCGCAATAAATCTTAAGATTACCTAATTTTTTTCATTAATTTGCACAAGAGACATGTTTTATGATATTATCGAATATGTAGCATGCCACGTACGTGAATTTTATAAATTGAAACTCAAAATTTTAATTTAAAAAATTGAGTTGATTATTTGGCACGTATTCAGACCTTTTCTGGATTATATCACTTACAAATATTGTAAGCATCATGCTTGCACACCATTTGTATCAGATTTACGTAGCTAAACCATTAAATTAACGCATTCTGATCATAAGTTGTCCAATTCAATAATGTTATTTTGTCCACATGATTTCTATGGCAATGGCAGTTTGTTTATTGTGTCCTTCTCACATAGCAGAAATGAAGTTTTTCTGTGTTGAGAGTGTTGAGGTGAACACTTTTAAAATACCCAAGAAAAGGCAATATTATGACGAAATCTTAAATAGTGAACGGATCAATTTTATGACAGTAAACTCAAGCAATTAAAAATGCAACATCTACTTGTGAATTCGAATGTTTTCATTCAAAAATGGTGTTTAAAATCAAACCGGACAAACTATGATCATTTTCTGGGCAAACCATGATCAGACATGGTCACCCCATGATCATAATTCCTCTTTAAGAGAAATCGTTAAAAAACATAAAAATTTGAATAATTTCAACACCTTATGGTAGTATTAGCAACTTGAGACTTAGGGCTTCTCAACAAACCCAAACTCGTATCGATTATATGTGATTTTCATGAAGAAAAATCGATTTGCATTTACTTGTTGCGTAAAAACACCCCAAATCGGACAAACCAAGATTATTTACCTTATGATATTTAGAACAATTTTTGTTGCTTCCATTTTAAGATATGAGAAAATTTTATAATCTACAGAAACTACGATCTTCAGTCCACTGTACCAAGAATAGCCAAATTACTTTTGACTGAACGTTGAACTATTTTTTTTCATAAGTCATATTTAAAATATGAAAAATCGAGTTTACATATAATGAGGTCTGTATATAATCGGTTCCGAACCGTATTGTATTTGGCTCCTTCGTTTTCAAAAATTAGTCTAACGCTTTATCGGTTTGAGTTGTCACAAAACGGTGTTAATGAAACGACCCTCTTCGAAACTTCGTCCATTAATTATTCTTCACAAAAACTGCATTTAAGAAATTCCAAGAAAAAGGAAAAAAAATCGCTCCAAAATTGCACAATCCTCGTAATTTGATTCCTATTTTTACCCATTTTTGAAAAATTCAATTCAAACGGGTGAGTCGCTTTTCGATCTATTAACAGCGAATGAAGGATATTTAGGGGAAATTTCTAGAAAAAAAAATCACAAGATCCAAAAAAATCCATTATTCTTAGGGGATTTTTTATGTTTAAAAAAAACGAAACTTGAATGAATTTTCAATATAGCATGTTAGCAAGGACCAGCTTTCAAAAATATATATGAGCAAACGGTCGGAATCTCAAAATTAATTATAATTTTTTTAAGAATTTGCATGCAGTTAAACATTTTATAAGTCAAAATGCAGTAAATATAGCTAAAATCGTTCAAGCGTTTCGAAGTTTATAATTGTTTGAAATAGTACTTAGTCCAACCTTTCAATATAGGGGCAAATTTCAATTTTTCGGGTGGAATAAAATATGTCGGTTTAGTAGTTCAAAAGCAATGAATTAAAAAAAACATTTTCGTTTCGTAAAAAAGGGGAGAAATGATTATTCACATCATCGGTTATCTTTGAAAAATCGTAACTCCAAAATGAAAAAAAAACACATGTAAACATGCAAAAAATCATCAGTTTTGAAGAAAAAATAAAAAAATAAAAATATATATATAGAGCCATTGATCCCGAGACCATGTAAACTATAAAAAACAGATACAATCAATAATTATGAAGAGAAATCGAATTGTACGTTATATCGAAGCATAATAAAGAACTCACAAACGTAGCCTATATACATTATTGTGTTGCTGTTTTAGTAGAGTTAATGAATAAATCCAATTAGAAGGCGAAGCCAGCCTTTCTCATGATGTTTCCCTTCATACTGTTGATCAAAGTTTGATTCACTTAGAATCCGGAATCACAAAACTACCATGTGGAAACATGCGTGAGTTTATGGATGTTTTTGGGTTTGCCTATAATTTTTTTTCAACCGAAAATTCTATATTCTTGAATTTGAGCATTGTTTCGGAGTTAAAAGTTAAAAACGCAACGCATTTCAGCTGAATGTGTAGAAGGTATTTTATTTGGGCGAGAGCTGTGTTCTTCAGTTGAAAACTAAAGGTTGCTGTTGTTGTTGCCACCACACAACCGGTTCGAATTCCCGATTGCTCTTCTGCGAAAAGTGTAGTATAATTTGTGGATTATTTATTCGGAAATGATATTTTTGGACATGTTAGGGATGTAATTTTACTGAAAAATACTAAAAATCTACATGACTATTTCATAAATTATTTAAATGAACATTCCATGTTGCAGTCCTACGTCTCTCCGATTATGTCACCGACACAATTCCGATCGAGCCGATTCTTACTCGTAAGCTATATTAAGTTATTATGGATACCGATCAAAACGGTAGAATTCACCGAGGGAAAGCTATCGATGCATGTGTCACAATGTTCCGAGCAATTTGTGTTACTTATTGCATCCCGCATATTTCGTTTCATGAAACATTGAAAACATTTCAAAATACGTGTACATTCGAGCGAGAACAGCAATTCGATTATAGCTAATTCACTACCGCAGAATCACGCAGAATTGAATCGCTCGAGTCGAACTGCATAATAGGGCTCAATGAAATTTCACTCGTTTCAAACGAACATTGACTGAAAAACAACCCGAGATCGTGACTGTAATATTCCATCGTAACAACGCTTGACCTTTCGTTTCCATACCAATTACAACCAACTACCGCATGAGTGGTAATGTTTGCAACACCGTTTCACCTGTACATACAATGCTTTGATTTTATTTCCATTTATGTAAGCTAAAATTCATATTATAATAGGCTGTGTGTAAAAGATGCCGATTACCTTAGTTTGACAGTTGCACCACGACGAAGTGGCAGCGTATTCGTGATTTGTCCCTCGCGTAAATGTTGCCAAAATATATTTAAATCGCCGTGGGAATGTCTCCGTGGACCGTGAAAAGGATCTTAGACTGAGAAAAGGAAGGACAACTATCCGCGAAGCTGGTGCGAAGCACAGATCATGCGAGGTTTCGAGGGCTATCGCTGGCATTAGAAGGAAGATTTGTTCGAATCCGGTTCAATGAGAAAAATAGTGAGGGAACACGGGATCAGCGACTTTAGAGCACGGAAGATCCTAAAGGAAGATTGCGGGACGAAGTCGAGGGTATTCCGAGGTTAATTTCAGAAGGCGACAAAGTAAACACGAAGGTCTATATCGGGATTTTAAGTAAGTATGTTCTTCCGTGGATCAAAGGGCAGTACGGTCCGAAGCCAAATGTTGTATTCCAACAAAATAGGGCACGAAATTCGGATTTTTGTCGAACTGTTATTTAGATCTACAGTGTCGACGTCTGGTTACGGTATCCATATTATTCTCTATCAGTTTACAAGGCCCGAAGGAATTATTCAATTGTTCGAATTCAAAATGAAAATTTTAATTACTGCAGTAGTAAAAATAACTAAATAACTAAATATCTCGAAAGTTATTTCAAGAATTTCGATGCATTCTAAAATTATATCAAGTGAAATGAGTAATATAATTCCGTATTTCTACGTCAAAATGCGGTCGTATCCTAGATACAACCTCTTAAAGTTTTTGAATAAATTTAAAGATTTTTAGAGATTTTATTTAATTTTAACATTGTTCAATAGTACAAACATTATCACGCATACGGTGTGTCTTCCTTGGCAGTTCTTTTCTACTAATGGTTGTAATATGACTACTAGACCACCCGCGCGATAGTAAACAAAATTCAAAATTGTTCAATGCCCCTGAGGCAATAAATCTCCCACGAGGGTGCAGGGAAATGCAAGCATAAGTATTATTCGACTACAAGCCTCTTTACTGGGCCAAGGGTCTGTTTATTATTTATGGTTGCGTAACCCGATGCGCACCGAGCGTGGTTGTACATTTGTTTTCTTTCCGCTTTGCCGTTAGCTTCGGAAAGGCCACGAATAGTAAACACATGTGCAAGAGCCCCGCTGGGTGCCGGTTTTCCGTGTTATTAATTTTGGTATACGGAACAGATGTTCCGCACATGGCCTTCTCCAGAGTGCGTCTGACCACGCCTAGAAATTTAGCTATGTAAAATAGCTAGGTAAATAAAAAAATTTGACAAGAGAATAAAACTGAACGAGCGGTACTTGGGCCACATAGTCGAGACTGTAAACTGAATGATGTGACAGTTCATTTGAACACCGAACTTAGTCCACATGGAATCTTTCTACCTCTTCAACTCTTACAACCCGTTGCAAGAATATCAATCCATGTTATAAACCGCTTTTTCCTGGGATATTAAACTTAGTTCAATTTACGAATTTCTGTACAATTGAAAGAACTAAATTCAATAGCATTTTTCTCGAACAATCGCAGTCCTACGTCAAGCTTCCATTCGTGTACTTAGTACAGACATGTATAGTACATAATTGTTTTCTGGCGTTTAAGTTTTTTTCATCTTGCGACAGATTTGTAATCACTCTATAATCAAAAATTCTTTATAAATACAGAAAAAATGAACAGTCTTCTCAATCGCTGCCTTCGTCAATGCTAAAACTATGAATCGAGTGAGCCTAAAATCTGCTGAGACAGAGAAAAACACCAATCAGCATCTTTTTTATTAACCCAAAACGTTTGCTACTGATTACATTGCCACCCAGCGGCGGCTGCGGGAAGCCGTTTGTCTCAATCGTATGCCCCGATGAAGCGGTTGAGCGTAATGGGCATTGCTTGATCTATGTCCGGCAATGATTCTGACACCCGAACGAGCAGACTTTGCTTGCTTTGCTTTTATCACATTCTAATCAAATCCCTCCGGCAACTGGAGGGCGCAACGTCGGTTTCCCATCGATAACAATCACACACCAGTATCGAACCGAACAGAATGGGAAAGGATTTACTACCACTACTGTCGGCCTGGAGCACTTTCACCATCATTCGCCCTCCATCCACTCACCACGGGATGGCACGGATGATGACGGCAAATGAGTTCGCATCAGAAAACCAACCATTTTATTGCAATGGATAACATTTTGGTTACAATTTTCTTCGCCGGTCGTCCTTTGGGTGTCTCCCTGGGGGACAAATGCGTATCGGAGAGAGATCATGAGAGGTTGAGTGGCAACTTGGGAGATTTTAAGAAACTGTCAATAATTTACCTCCACAGTCTATCCCATTTATTGGAGAACTAAAATGAACCTCACCATCAAAATCCAAGGGAGAGGGTGTGGACAGACGATTTCTCGTTCATCAAGAGATTTCATTGCGGTTTTATGTCCGCCGTCCGATGGGTCTTTGCGTGGGGAAGGCGGCGATCTAAACTTCCATCTGGGACTAACACGTGAGGGGACTGCTAGATAGAGAGTATCATCACCCAGAATCCGCGGTCGTTACGCGAACGACGTACTTTGGACGGCGAAGTGGTCCGTCGCAAAGATTACTCCAGACAAAGGATTGTGTAAATCACTTGTGGAATAAATTGAATTAAATCTTCGTAATGAAGGTAAAATGAAACTTTGTTTGAGTTTGTGAACCAAAGAACCAGTTTTCATGTATGTCCCAATTTATGACCGTGATATACCCCGTTATAAAATCATATTGTTGGATTTTCTTCAATTTTAGTTGTATACTGTGTATTTTTCAACAGACATTTCATACGATTGTAAATTAGTACGATATCATATACGATTTGATGTTTTACGATATCGATGTGTGCTGGGTTTATGAGTCATGCATCGTTATAAAATCGTTAAAAATCTGCGATAATTTGCACACATCAATCATACATAGAGCAATTCCACGTCAAATCAAATCAAAACAGCAATTTTTGTCGCGATCCTCTCCGATGTAGTTGAATCTTGGTACGTATGTTGGAAGCTACCCAAAACCCCGATTTTCATTATCATATGACCGACTTAAATTACGATGAATTTTCATTAAGGGTGCCAAATCAGACAGGTCACGTTTTTATGAAATAAAGTTAACGTTAATAACTATTTTTGCCGCGAACGGATTTTGGCGATTTACATACTAAACGAATCGGAAATTCCCTAGGATTTGTTTAATATGCTATACATTAGAATCCCTTTATTTGTAAATGGTTAAATCTCGTGAAAACTTTAAGCGTTTCTATTTTCCCATGCATTTGTTCAGTCCATTTGTGTGCTTTCCCGAACAGAGCTGTCAATAACGAGCAACTTATCGACGAGCAACGGAGGGGAAATCGTAGGATATAAAGTCACCGTGAACAAAGGAAAAGAAGAAGAATGAAGGGGAATACTTGCCTAGAGTATAAACAGTGGATCTCGCTGAGGCAAACTTTCATTCGGCATCGGACTGTTGAGCAATCCAGTTCACATTGCTTTTGCTGCGCTTCGATCTAAGATTGGACCCCACCAGTGGTAATTCAACTTGAATATCGTCGTGTGGTTTTTCCAGTTCGTTTTTCGCGTTATTCGTATCGTGTGTTTTTTCCGCGTCATAAATTGGACGCTTTGCACAGTGTGTGATAAGCAAGAAGAAGAGGAAGGCTGGCTCGAGCCCTGCAAAAAACGAACGCATTGCCAGGGGCAATAACATTTCGAGGCAAGCGTCATCAGATGATGCACGCGATGTTGGTGCAGTGAAAAGCGCTCGCACTGAACCGAGCCTTCGCATCGAACAACAGCGAAGTAGGCGACTTCGGCGCGTCGGTCGAAAATGTAAACGCCGTTACACAGGCAGCAACAAGCTCCCCCCGCTGGTGGTGAAGGCGGTTGCTCTTGACAAACTCATCAGCGAATTCGCATCGATGGGTGTTACAGCAGAGTACAAGCTGTGTGGCATAATTCAGTCTTTTTCCAAGCAGTGAACATTGTTTGTTTTCAGTCATCATAAGGGCTTCGATGGTGTTTTTTGACATTGCATGAATGTATTAAGATGACGTTATGGCGAAGCAGGCGTTAAGATTGTACCAAGCATCTTGAATGTAGTACTGGAATGTTATAAGTTATTTGGGTTCGCGTGCCAGTCGCAAAACTGCCTATAACTAAAGGGTGTGTTATCAAATTGCATCACGGAAAAAACGCTGTAGAAATTTAATTTTTAGGAATTATATCTTCAGCTTTCGCTTATAATCAGATAAGAGTGTATAGATCACGTTGGCCATGCTTCACTGTAAATTTTTCGTAAATTTGGAATATTGTAGTCGAACGAAAAAGAGCGTCGTGAATTAATCCTGTGCACTCATTTCGAGAATCCGGAGTTGTCACATCGGGACATCGGTAAGATGCTGGGAATCGTCCAATCCACGGTCAGCAGAGTACTAAAACGATACTTCGAGAACCTAACCATCGACCGAAAGGTGAAGAACGGCAAATGGATGGATGCTCCGTCAGTGAAAAAGATCACAAGCGCGTAGTTAAGCAGTTTAGACGTGATCCGAGAAGTTCGGTCCGGAATGTCGCCAATAAGCTGAATTTGTCAAGTTCATTCGTTCAGCGGACCAAGCAGCGGGAGGGCCTGCGTACATACAAGGTTCAGAAGGCTCCTAACCGCGACGAAAGGCAAAACATGGTGGGGAAGACGCGAGCCCGGAAGCTGTACACCGAAATGCTGACGAAGCCGCATTGCCTGGTAATGGACGACGAAACCTACGTCAAAGCGGAGTTTCGTCAGCTGCCGGGCCTGTTGTTCTTCTCCGCAGAGGACAAATTCAGCGTTCCGGAGGAGATTCGCAAGCAGAAACTATCCAAGTTTGCCAAAAAGTACATGGTGTGGCAAGCGATCTGCTCTTGCGGAAAGCGGAGCGCCCCTTCGTGATGACCGGCACGGTAAACGGGTTTACCTTAAGGAGTGCCTATAGAAGCGCTTACTACCACTATTGAAGCAGCACGAGGGCCCGACCATCTTCTGGCCGGATCTCGCTTCGTGCCACTATTCAAAGGACGTGTTGGAGTGGTACGAAGCCATCGGGGTCACCTTCGTGCCAAAGGAAATGAACCCGCCCAACGCGCCGGAGCTTCGCCCAATAGAGAAATATTGGGCGATTATGAAGCAGGCCCTCCGGAAGAACCCAAAAGTTGTCAAATCGGAGGTGGACTTCAAGAGAAAATGGATTTCTGTTCAAAAAAAAACTACAACCTGACGTTGTACAGAACCTTATGGACGGGGTAAAGAGGAAGGTGCGAGCATACGGGCTTGGGCTCGAAGTATGAATAAAAAGAAAATGCCAAAAGTTGTTTAATAGTTTTTATTTTACTGTCTAAAATTTTCAAAAGGATCGGTCTACTGGGCGAATTTCTACAGCGTTTTTTCCGTGATGCAATTTGATGTGACACACCCTTTAGGATTGCATTTGCACTAGTATTGACCATAATGAAGCAATGCTACTGTTTTCGAGGTTGTTGATATTAAAAAAAAGAGTTTATTTCGCTTGTTTAATCACCAAGAAAGCGAACGTCGTTCTGGAATTTTGTATGCGATTAGGTTTCGCTTGCCAGTAGCAAAACTTCCTCCACTAAGTGACAGCTGCGCTTATCTCTAGTATGAGAAAGTAATGCAACTTTTTTCGAGGCCAGTAATATAAACAGAAGTGTTTCTTTTGAGAATAGCGCAAAATGATGAGAAGTGTTTATATTCCTAGTAGTTTCAAGCCACCAATGTATGGCTCTGTATGCATGCTATGGCGAACGCTTGTTTGGCACTTGGTTTACGTTGTACGAACGACGCCTGGAGGTGCAATTTCACTGAGGCAATACTAAATAACATGTAGCATGATATTTGATACTTGAAAGTGTTGTCATTGTTGTTGTTTTCTCGCGTTGCCAAAGATATATTGATATAATCGACTGTAACCGAGTCTATGTCAATTGCGAAAAAGGCCACCGGAAAAGCGTTCGAGGTAAATTTTCAATGCATTGACATGAAATAAATTGCGACATGCGACATTGACATGAAATAAATTGCGACATACGATAAAAAGCCTTTCATTAAAAAATATTGAACCAGCAAAAAAAAAGGGTTTTGTTTTCGTAATTATTGATTGTAGTTGTTTTTTGTTGTTTACATGGTCTTGGAACCAAGAGCGCTATATTTTTAGTATATTTCCTTGAGAGCTAAGGTTTTTTCACGTAATCCGTAATCCGAAAATAAGATATGTGTTTTTTTATGAGTCATGATTTTTCATGGAAACCAAAATAATTTCCTATATTTCATTCTTTAACCAACATTTTGTGCGGGTAATTCGCCCCCTTGCTATAAATAGTAGAATAAGTTGAAATGTAAATACACTATAGATATACGAATAGATTTATGAAATGAGTGTTCATCAACATTGTTACAATTTCCTTATATCCCATCCTTCTCCTAAAAATATGTCACCCTCCTAAACTCGAGTACACCGCGAGTAATCGGTTTTCCACCTTACTAACCATAGATGTAAGAAAATTGTTTATATATATAGTTTCAAAATTATATTTAAGAATTCGGCTCCTTTAAACTTAATTAACTGAGCCTGTAAAAATAAACGAATTGATAAAAAAAAACCAACATTTTGTAGATTTTATAGTTTTTAAATTGAGATTTTCCGAAAAAAAACTCAAAATTTCAAAAAAAAGTTTCACAAAAAATCTATCATACCTACAAAATTTTAGTCAACGAATGAAGTGTAGGAAATTATTCATGTTTTCATTAAAAAAATAAAACAAATTTTTGAAAAAAAACATTGAAACAAAAAAACGATATAATTAGCCCTTGAATTTTCCAACAAGTCGTCCACATTCATCGAAAGATGGGCACTTTTACAGGAAAAAAGTTTTTGTAACAACAACTTTTTCACGAAAAATCATAACTCATAAAAAACACATACACCCATACCTCGCTATACGGCCGCTCTTTATACGGCACTTCGCTATAACGGCTCTCTTCAATTCAGGCACGTTTTCGATTTACGGCCTAAATGTTTCGATCACTTTTGTACAGAAGTGAAAAAATATTTGCGAGAGAATAGCTCAAGCAACAAAAAAATTAGGTATGTATACATACATATATTCCATGTGACATGGAGCTGTTTCATTTTTGTTTATAGATTATTGTTGGATTTATGTATGTATGTATGTTGTATGTATTGTATGTATTTTTGATTCAAATAAAATTAATTTTAATTAACTTAATTTTTGTCTCAAATGAAATAAAAAGATAAAATGCTTTTTGAATGATAAATCATGTTACATTTTCAACAAATTTGGAACCGATCTGATTGAGTTTGTATGAATTTGTATTAGAATAATTGATTCCTTATACGGCTTTTCGCTCTGCGGCCAAATTTCGTGGAATTTATCTAGGCCGTAAAGCGAGGTATGGGTGTATCTGATTTTCGGATTACGGATTACGTGAAAAAACCTTAGTTTCAAGAAAGAATACTACACAAAAAAAATGTCTTCGTAGCCTAATTGGTTGCGTGTCCGCTACTAAGCGAACGATCATGAGCTCATAACTCAGGGCCACTCAACTGACCATCTTAGTGTGTTATTCTAGCTACTATGTCCACGCAACAATCATCATGTGTCGGTAATCCCAGTCCCTTACCGCTTAAATTTTCGGTCTGCTGTATCGGTAATTGGCACTATTAATAACGCAACAAAGGAAGCCTCATATCAACAGTCCCGCTGTGAATAGCCCAACTGTGAACATTCGAACAATAGCAATATTCTTACTCCGAAAAAAGGCGACATGTGTTGTGCATCGATAGAATAGGAATTCTCTTATGCCTAAACGGCTACTGTGTTATATAGATAAAACAAATGTTTATCGATAGATAGCGATACTCTTACGCCTCAAAATGGTAACATAAAAAAAGAAAAAATACTAAAAATATAACGCTCTTGGTTCCAAGACCATGTAAGCTAAAAAAAAGCAAATACTATCAATAATCACAAAAACAAAATCCATTTTTTTCGCAAAGATTGTGTATATTTTATATATTTTTTCAAAGAAGACTAGCTCATTGACTTTAACGACATGATCATCTCAATCGGTCCAGTAGTTCAAAAGTTATGAATTCACAAAAAAGTATTTTTTTGAAAAAAAGAGAAAGAAAATTATTTTTTTTTATGTAAACATTATCAGCTTTCAATAAAAAAATATAAAAATACAAATACAATCAAAAATTACGAAAATGAAATTCATTTTTTTTTGCAAGTGTAGTATTTAAAAAAAAGTGACTTTAATTTGATATGTGAATCATTTGAATTTGTCTAGTACACCAAGGTTTTTTTACGCGGTTTTTTTACGCGGTTTTTTTTACGAGGTTTTTTTATGCAGATTTTCCAATCAACGCGGTTTTTTTACGCGGATTTTCCAATTAGCGCGGGTTTTTTACGCGGATTTTCCTATTAACGCATTTATTTTTACGCGGGTACCGCGTTTTTTTACGTGTTTTTTTACGAGGTACGTATCCCCAGCGTAAAAAAAACCTGGGTATAGTTCAAAAGTTATATTTTTGAAAAATGGCATATTTGGAAAACATGGAAAAAGGAACAAAACTACCAATTTTGACGAAAATTAGAGAAACACTTTATCGGTTTGGCATGGAATGGCTAAATGAAAATTGTGTTTTAAGGTAGTTGCTATTATAAGCACCCAGTTTCAAAAAAAAACGGATACGATCGAGTCAACGACCACCTGATTTGACGTGAAATTGATAGAGTATGCGTCTTCATAGCGTATGCAGATATGCAAAATTGATAAAAAAAACTCACTTACAACTCACAACCATCCAATTACTAGTTGTCTGGGTATACTGTATAATTTCCCAGTTTTCACAGGCAAACCCATAAATCTTTCCGGATAATGATTAATGAATGCGTGTTGTGGTGTCACGCCTCGAAAAAAAACAACAAATCAGACGAATGCTGACTTGACAACTAAAGGCTAATAAAACTGCGGCTAGCTTATGGCTCATCTCCGCTACTCGATGACGGCATACTATCCGTGCTGAAAAGTGCAGTTTTTCCCCCACTACTCGGCTCGACTTTAGCTTACTTACCCTGACAACGTTTCCATACAGACAGAACAGATTGAACAGCTTATCGGTGTTGGCCGTGCCATTGTCAAGTCCGTACACCATCATGACTGCGCCCTGGAATGGAATACATAGAAAAAACAGAGGAAAATGTGAGCGAAAACTATGCATAAAGTATGTCTCTCAATAGGGTAGGAGCAAGATTGTGCGCGCTGCTATGAAAAATGTCTTTCACCATTTTCTCTACGACAAAAAAAATATAAATTTATTTGAAAGAAAAATGACCCCTCTCTCGGGCTCTCGGGTGATCCAATTAAAAGATAGAGATATTGAATTATTAACATTCGGGGAGACATAAAACAGCCAAAATAATGTTAGTCCTTTTGTTGTTGTTGTTGGTGCTGTTGTGCTGTGGGGCTTGTTGACAAGTGTTTGCCGCAAATACCGTGAAATAGAATCAGAAAAATAAACAACAGCAGCAGCGCGACAACCGCCGGAGGAAAACTCTTGTCTCGGGCCGCTTTGGGCGAAGTACTCATCATCATTGTTACCATTAAATTTAAATCGTTATTGCGAGGCTTCTTTTTGCGCAAAAGACACAAGTCACCAGGAACTACGGCGGGAAAGTAATCAAAATAAATAAACTCGAAGCGTGTTCGAGTGCTCCCTTGTTCTATTTCTTTTTTCCTTTAATTTTTTTTTTGTTGCTTTTGACTATCGCGTTTCATTATTGCGAAACCAGATGAGGAAACACCCAGATTTCCGTATTCGCTTGCCGCACATTTTGAGTGAAGGGGCGAACACAGTGAATTATTTGCTATTTATCAAATATTTGAAGTGTACACCGCGGTGAGGGTGAGGGTCAGAACAACAGGGGGGAAGGGGAGTAAGGGGGTGGTTCGAATGACGACAGAATGTATTTTTACCACCTCTAGTTAAATAAGCTGCCCTGTCCTGCTTTTAGTCAATCACCAAAGCGGCTGAGAGTTGAAGGAATTTGCAATTCTCGGTGGAATGTTTGTTTTTATCAGCGCAATTTTGAGTTGACGCGGGACGAGAAGATTTGCAATTGTTGTGAAATTATTCCCAGGCGCAACTATTTCGCGATTGGATTCAACCCAATTCCCGGGGCTTTGCTAGTTGGCGGTACGACGGCTATCTTCGGCCTCGGGGAAATATGTCATTCGTATTTCTTATTTCGTAAAATATCATACAAGACATGGGGTACTCATTCACGAATTAACCATTGTTAAACCACATGATTTCTCGCAGATCAATCCGAAACCCTTTAAAGTGTTTTTGAAAGTGGGTGACGCAACCACGAATGCAGAAAAGAGCATTCGTAGTTGCATTTTCTTGAGAATCATTCACGGTAACTATCTCTCCTATAGTGAAAACCCACTAAGAAGATTAGAACATGAATAATCAATCGATAGATGGATTCCTTCCTAAATATACACAGATTAATTTGGCTGTTCTATACTGGGTTGTTTGGAATGCTCCGAATTCTGAACTATACTATCCTATGCAACATGAGAGATTTAGAAGAGACAAAAATAAGAACGCATTCTTCACTCTGTTTAAAGAACTAGTGTGTCACACAAAAATGCGGGTAACAAATATTTTAGATATGAAAACTGCTGCGATCGACAAAATAATTCCGTTTATAAGGGACAGTGATTCGAATTTCCTCCTGGAAGCATGTTTACCGAGAATAAGATTGAAACTTTGAATATTTGTAATGGTAACAGTGATTCTTCCTCTATTCACTATCGGCATATAAAATTACTGTTTGTTGTATGCCATCACTGAGTCCACTGAGACAAATTGATAAAATGATAGCGAATTTTATAACACAACAGTTCTACAGATAAATTTACATTATCACAATTCATATCTCATTGTTTCACATATTTGGCATTCTGTTATTCTTCATTTGGCATTCTTCAAGCATTCTTCCAATGCTAGTATCGTTATTTCGATTATTATGAAGACCTGTCATGTTATTGTTGAATAATTGATGCATATAGTTATGC
The DNA here is from genome assembly GCF_029784135.1 of Toxorhynchites rutilus septentrionalis. Lineage (NCBI taxonomy): Eukaryota > Metazoa > Arthropoda > Insecta > Diptera > Culicidae > Toxorhynchites > Toxorhynchites rutilus. Next base: position 63,542,437 of record NC_073745.1, read on the forward strand.
CGATAGAAATGTGGAGAAATAGAACAGATGATTCTACTCGAAGTTGAATTACCCGCATTGCCGAGGCGATGAATGACAAGTGTGACAATGAAAACTAGATAAACTACTAATTTAGGGTTATAATTTCAATGAAATTTATAATTGATAAACGATGAACTATTTCTCAATTTATTTTGTTTATCCCATTTATTTATTTTAGGCTCATTAGCATTTTAACTGTAACAGAGCCGAATTTTAATCGTGTGCATGTCACATGTTTATCATATCTATAATTAGCACATTACACAGTGGTCATTTGCCAGTATTCCTTCTATACCATTGCATATGGTACACATTTACACAGTAGCCATTTAGGCGTAAAAGTTTTCCATTATCCAGTTCGACCGGACAGCGGAGACAGTTTATTGATCATTGTTGAGTTATTTATAGCGCGGTTTCCGTTCAACAACGTCCCATCAGTTCTTTTCGTCCAACCAATGCATGATTTTAACTGGATATGTTTATAGAAACATTCAAGATAATCCCTTAGCCGTTTACGACATCGGTTTCAGGCAAGCGCTGGCTTAGAGGATATGATTCGCAAGTCAAGATGTGCTGCAAAATTAGATGTCATTGCTAAGCCTATCAAACTACTCGGTGAGCTCAAGGCAGATCTATGGGAAAAGGTGCGCCCGTTTGGTTACTAAGCTGGGTTAGAGGAGCGGTAGAAAACAGTACGGCAGAAAGCGGAAGGGGATTTATCTGAAATGTTAAATAGAAAGGATTATCACAAGAGTTTGAAAGAATTCTGCACTCTCTCAATAATAAAGAATTCAGCTGCTACTAGTACTTTATTCGAAGATAAACGTTTTGCGTGTAGGAAAGATGAAACGTTTGCACGAGAACTGTTGTAGAATTCACAAATATGCACAAGCATGTTGTGTTTTTTTCACAAAAAAACAGTATACTTTGAAAATGGTTACAGAAAGAATGTACAGATTGAGTATGCGAAGCCACTTCTTAAACTTCAGCATCATCAACGTCCGTAGTCCTCATCTAGGTAGGGATCCATTTTTATCAGAGAAGAACACCCGAAATTTTTTAATTTAGTTTTGACGTAAGACTACGTCTTTGATTCCTATGTAGGGGGGTCACTCTACGAAAAATGTAACGTATATTAAGAGTTTTCAAATGCATATTACGCAGAATCGTACTTACGATAAATGTTATAATATGTATCATTAGACAGCAAATTTATCCAGCAATTTTTTTCCCCTGGGACAACAACAGTGGAAATAATAAAACAAGTATACAATTTAAAAAATAAAAGAGGTTCGTTAATTGGGCCGAAAAATCAATACACTTATCAAATTTTACTCGCTAACTGGACAGCAAAAGCAATACTTCGAATTGAAGATAACATCTATTATTGATACATAACTGCTTTGCATCCCAGTTAATGTACGCTCTGTTATAGATAGAAGATGGAAGAAGATAGTCCAGATAGCGAATGAATTCTGTATATGACGGGGTGACGAACATCTTAAGTGAGTGTCTTCTGGGCTGCGGCAACATAGGCAATTGTCCAGCGAAAAATAATGTCAATACTAGGAGGATGGCAGCGATTATCATGCGAGGACCTATTGAGATCGGCATTAGACCGCATCACAAAAATGAAACAAAATGAAATGTTAATCTTAATGACTCATATTCATAATTCTCAATGACTCAATTCCTTCTATGATAGATTGAGCAGTAGAACTAATACGACTTGATTGTGATAGTCTGCAAACAAACATTATTCCACCTGATTATGAGTACAAACCGTTCGACGGTTATGAGAACATATAACAAACGGCCCTTTTCAGGGTCATTTAGAGTTTCAACAGAATTAAACTAACAGATTTATGAACAATGAAAAGAATTACATTTGGAAAAACAACTGTTCTTTACAATCACAGTCCTACATCAAACTTCCGTCCGTGCCCTTAGACTCAGACCCTTCTACTTTTTGTTTTATTTTTTTTCATTTCCTTTTATGATCTCTTATTGGTCTCCATACTTCTTCTTCTTCTTCTTGAGTGGCGTTAACGTTCCCTGTGGAACTTTTGCCGTCTCAACGTATTTACTAACTAGCGTCATTTGCTAATACTAAGTTGAGATTTCTTAAGCCAAATAACACACCTTGAATGTATTCCGAGGGGCAAACTCTTGAATACGCGTGACCACAGTGCAAGTCGAAGAAAATTTCTTTGACGAAAAATCCCCCAGCTAGAACGGGAATCGAACCCGAACACCCGGCATGATAATGTGAGACGCTAATCACTCGGCCACGGGTGCACTGGTCTCCATACTACGCGGTACGAATAATTTTTATTTATACTCATTCTGGGTTTCTTATAGCGCGGTTTCCATACAACGCGGTACGGATTAGCCTGGTTTGTATGTTAAATACGAGTTTCTTATAGCGCGGCAAATTCTGCTTACACCATTTCTGAACGATCAATGCCTTATGCGCTGGTGCTGAATCCTGTTGAAGCAAAAACTGTCTTTCCCAAAAGCATTTTAGTGCAAGGATGCAAATGGCCTTTGAAAACGTGTTGCAAGTAGCACTCCTTGTTTATTTACACTGTCAGTGAATAGCAATGGTAATTTGCCTTCGGTCGATATACCTCACCAAACCATCACAGCTAACGCATTTTGATATCGCTCGATTGCTCTTTTATCGGTTGATATATCACAAAGACATGCTCCATGGTAATTTTGCTTGTTCAAAGTTGCCTCCAGAGTAAAAAACTTTTCGTCCGAAAAAATAACGTTGTGACCTGCGTGCGTCTTCAGCAGCAACCGAGATCTAGCCACTCTGTTGGCAATATTTTTGCGAGTTAATCCGTGAATTTTCTGCTTCTCTAAAGCTGAATATTCAAGGTCCTTTTTGATAACAAGTGTGGCTCATGTTCATTTCACACGCCGTTTTTCTTGCCGAATGGGCTGGATTTCGCTGGAAACGTATCCTTGAAACGCTTGATGGTCCTGTAGACGAATAATCTGCTTAAATTCAGATGTGACAGCTTTCTCCTGATGTTGGTCAATCCGTGCAGGTGCAAGACCCTTATTTGTTCTCTATTTGAATCCATTGCAATTTGCTTGAGAGCGCAACTGAAAACTGACTGTATTTATTCCGGATAAATAGTAAACACGTCACTCTTTCATAACATGTTTGTCATGCTGTGACAGAAAATACAATGAGGGGCACTCGAATACGTCACTTCTACTGTTGTCACCCTGTATATCGAGGAACAAGTGGAGTCGTGAGATATAATTTTGATATACAACTAAGAAAAAGGTGTACGTATATCGCTCGTTCGAAATTCAAATGCAGCGTTCGTTCCCACGGACAGTGTGAAGAAAGGAGATATTGCAAATTAGCCCCGCTCGCTTATAACTTATTGAGTATAAATAAACGCGATTTCTAATACTTCGTTCTTTGTTTCTTCGTTTGGTGGTGTCGAAAGCAGACATGGTTTGCTGAGGAGCGTCGAACGACAATGAAGTGTCTTTGCCAAGACAGGAGGTGAATGAGTTTGGATTGAAGTTGTCCCCATTGACCCTTTTCAGGGCTAGAAACGTATGAACTGAATCGATTCAAAGTCTCTATAACTCAATATCAGTCAGTATAATACTCAGTTGCGCTCTCACTAGCAAGCAGTTAGTGGTCTCTCTAAAGCTGATATTACACACAACGGTTTTTCTCGATACAAGCAAGATCGAGCAAAATAACTTAGGAGGGTCGAAAAAAAACCTTTTTCAAAACAATCGCTCAGTGACGCGACAGAGAGCCTTTTGTCGCCATTTTAACATTCCTTGCGTTGAATCGGACTTAGATGCTGAAACGGTTAAAAATCTGTATACTGTGACCTTAGGAGAGTGTAAGTATAGTACATTGGATTTCCTTGGATTGGCACCCACCCAAAACCGAAGGTTCTGCTCATTTGCAACCCCACTCCGATGGAAGCGATCCGCTTCATTCCTCGCAAAAAAAAACCATGCAGAAGGATTGTCTGAAGCATTTCTTCACAATGCCTTGTGCGACAGATATGATTACGTGCAATCAATTCCTGTGACTGCACAATAGAACTCTTACTCGTTTTTACTCGTTTTCAGAAGTTTTCCAACTCCTATTACCTTCGAATTTTGTCCCTTAGAAATGTGCTTCCTGCGGCAGTCACACGGGTCAACCATGTTCGCATTGCTTCAGGCATAGGAGACCGATTCTGAGCGGGGAATGTTGAAATGTCGCCTTTTTGTTTCGCAATCACAGACGTTTGTTTTCATAAAAGACGTGGATGACGAAGTTCAGATATTCACCCGACCAAACTGTTATGGTGATTGCAAATGGGACAAACGGAGCGGCAAGGCACCGGTCCTTTAGCCAAAGTGATAAACAAGTGAAATAATTTGGCAACCCTGCGTCATCAATGCGGTTTTGGCTTGGACAAAAGCCTCTAGTCAAAAATACTGCTTCCTTTTTATGTTGAAGAATTCTAATAAAATCATCAAAATTAACAGAAACATAGGCAGATACATTACATCTTTCAACAAGGCCAATAAATGTGTGAAAGATCACTAATAGTCAGTGTTTGGATTTCGATCAATATCGAATGATACACAATGGGTCATGCAAGTCCCCTCTCACGAACATATAACCAAATATGAGTGGATCATTCAGATACTTGTATGACTGACCGTAATCACTCGTGTTACACTAAGTGACTAAACCAAGAGAGGAACGAAGACTGTTGATTGCATATCCGAACTGTACCAAACATCGCACACCATTTTCGAAGCCTGCATACAAGTTTGAACCGCATATATCGTCCCGTTCTACTATTGACGAATTTACGTTGGATTTACAACCAGATGGCGCAGCGAGTAAAATGAGGATGTTTTGTTTTTTTTGGTATGAAATTCGTTCAAATTTTCTAGACAAATCAGAATTTATCTTCAAATTTCCCGGTTTCATGTATTCTTTCCACGCTGAAAAGGTTAGAAAATCATCATTTTACAATGTGCTATGTATATTACGAGGAATGGCTTGTTATAAGTATTGTAACTTAATTTTTTTCCACTAAGTAAACGATGAATAGGGTGTTTTGCGCTAAAAATACTGCAAATTCTTCTCGTATCGACCCCTACATAATCAATGATATCAGCCAATTTGATATGATATCGATTTCATCGCAATTATCCATAGTATCAATAACCGGTATGCATTATCAAACTTAAAATTTTCGAAGATTATCTATGACTTTGGTCAAATCGCGTGTTGAAACCATCGTAAATATACAAAACTCCAACTTTCTTACCATATACTGACGACATTCAATGGATGAAATGAATCTAAATTGAAATAAAATGAATAATCACCACCGAATCTTGCTTTTCAGTGCGTGAAATAAACAAACACCCTCACTTTTGTGGTTTTGAGTTTTAATGTAGATGTCGCATGAGCTGATTCAGCTTTGCGTAAATTCGTCAATAGTGAAAACCACTGCACAGACAAGTGCAGAGCGAGAGCGGAGAGCAGCGAATTGTAAAAGAGCTAAAACGAGAGAGTCTTGGTTTCTCACTGGAGCGGTGTTGCTAGTAAAACTATGCAATCTAATAGAATATATTATATATTTCAAGGGATAGCAGCGTTAAAATGAAAAATATAATTAGCCTCTTTCTAGCTATATTATCATATTGGCGATGTAACGTACAAATCTACACCTAGGCGGCGCTGCGGTGAAAGTGATGAAGGTTTTGAATTTTGCAACGTGAGTTTATGGAAGGTTTGTAGTTCCTTCCATAAATCACAATGTTGTAGTCATAAAAGATTATTTGATTGCAATGAGTTTGGAAGAAATTTAATTCTGCGCAATTTTATATATAACACTAGCTAACCCGGCAAACTTCGTCCCGCCCATTTACTTGATTAATTCTCGAGTAATGCAGAAATTTGTGTTTTATTTGTATGGCAGCCACCCCTAAGAGAGGGGGGAGGGGTATCTAACCACCATAGAAACATTCATTGCACCCTAAAGTTTCCATATGCCTAATTTGGTTTAATTTGCTTGATTAATTCTCGGGTAATGCAAAAATTTGTGTTTCATTTGTACGGCAGCCCCCTCTAAGAGAGGGGGAAGGAGTATCTTAACACCATAGAAACATTTATTGCATCCTAAAACCTCCACTTGCCAAATTTGGTTTCATTTGCTTGATTAATTCTCGAGTAATGCAGAAATTTGTGTTTCATTTGTATGGCAGCCCTCCCTTTGAGTGGGGGAAGGACTGTCTAACCATCATAGAAACATTTATTGCACCCTAAAACTTTCACATGCCAACTTTGGTTTCGTTTGATTGATTAATTTCCGAGTAATGCAAAAAATTGTGTTTCATTTGTATGGCAGCCCCCTCTAAGAGAGGGGGATGGAGTATCTTATCACCATAGAAACATTTATTGCATCCTAAAACCTCCACTTGCCAAATTTGGTTTCATTTGCTTGATTAATTCTCGAGTAATGCAGAAATTTGTGTTTCATTTGTATGGCAGCCCCCCCTTAGAGAGGGGGGAGGGTTCTCAAAATATCACGAAAACCTTCCCCGGCCCCAAAAACCCCTACATACCAATTTTCATGTCGATCGGTTCAGTAGTTTCCGAGTCTATAAGAATCAGACAGACAGACAGACATCACTCCATTTTTATATATATAGATAGATGTTATTTTCTTAGCTCTTTCAGTGGTGAAAAATGTATAAATGTTGACAATGGTTGAATCAAAATGAGAAATTCGAGAGCACAATCAAAAACAAGTTGAAAAATGCATGGTGAGATGCATGTGAGAACTACCTTGGAAAGTCCGGAAGTAAAATATACGTGATTTGTTTTTGAATTTCAGGTTAGCTTATCATCATTTTCTTAGTTCACAAACAAAACCCAGATGTCTCACCGATCGTTTACGTTTTGCGTTAGATCGCCAATAGTTTGCACTCTCTGAGACTTGTCGATCAGGATCTACTACATTAATTGGTGATCTAACGTACAAATCTACACCTAGGCGGCGCTGCGGTGAAAGTGATGATGTTTTTAAATTTTGCCATAATTGAATTTTGCAACGTGAGTTTATGGAAGGTTTGTAGTTCTTTCCATAAATTACAATGTTATAATCATAAAAGATTATTTGATTGCGATGAGTTTGTAAGAAATTTAATTCTGCGCAATTTTATATATAACATGTTATTTATTCACCTTTTTCAGTAGTGAAAAATATAAAAATGTTGACAATGGTTGAATTAAAGAAGGAAATTCGAGAGCACATTCAAAAACAAGTAGAAAAATGCATGATTCCTGCATGTGAGAACTACCTTGGAAAGCCCGGAAGTAAAATACACGTGATTTGTTTTTGAGTTTTAGGTTACATTAGCATCATTTTCTTAGTTCAAAAACAAAATCCAGATGGCTTACCGATCGTTTACGTTTTGCGTTAGATCGCCAATTGAACATGAATCATTCGCTTTGCGTAGTCCGTATGATCCTGCTGTTTCATGATGCATGGAGAGGTTCAATATGTATATGTTTGAAGTAAAGAAGAAAATAAAGTTTCTGCACCGAAAGCGTACATGATGGTTTTGCTTGCGTGCTGGTGTATCATGAAGTGCGAGCCGATGCAGAGTTGTCTCGTTCTCTTTTGTGTGTACATCGAGGTAAAATGTACGTTATATCGAATGACGTTATATCGAGGGTACGTTATAACGAGGGTACGTTATATCGAAGTTCTCTTGTACTACTACAATGGCTTCCTTCCACCTTCACCTGAACGAACGAAAGCGATTTTTTCAGTGAATGGATCAATTGCCAAACACTCTTAATAGTAGTACAACATGACAGTGTTACAAATATTGTTTTCCTGTATACTCAAAATATGGAACAAATCACTAAAAATACAGGATAACGTAAAATGGTCGAAAATACGGTATTATCCCGTTCAAAACGGTACGTTTGGTCAGCCTACAATCGCATTGAACAAACAAAAACGGCAATGAATGCTGCTTTCAAACGTAAGTTTTATTTTACCAAAATGGATCGTCGCGGACCGTGTTCAAAATTCTTCAATCACTTGTAAATAACATGTTTCTCTGTTATTTGGAATACATGTTTGTTACAGAAAATGTAATAAAATGAAAGACGGCACAGAAAAGAATAGTCCGATTTGAGCTGTCTTCATTTTATTATATTTCCTGTATCAAACATGTATTCCATGTTACGAAGAAGCATGTTATTTGCAAGTACGCTGGATTCTTTTTTATGCGTTTTTTGCGTGATATTTTTCACGCCTACATAACGCCGGAAGCACGCGCACGCACATACCATTGGGTGCACAAACACGCACACACACGCGCAAACATGCACAAACATGTGCACAAAAACGCGAGCGCACACAAACATACAAATGGACGCACAGGTGCGCACAAACGCGCACACACAAGCACATACACGCGCACAAACGTGCACACGCACAGACGCACGCACGGAAAGAGTCGAGCACGTACGTGCACACACGCACACAAATACGTGCACACGTACGCACACACACCCACACATGCCCATGCACAAAAAAATGCGCACACCTGCACACAAGCAAGAAAAAAACACGCGCAAACGCACGTACACACGCGCACAGAAACACGCACAAATGCGCGCAAACACGCCTACACACGCCCGCGCATAAAAAAAGCGCACACCTGCATGCAAGCAAAAAAAAACACGCGCACACACGCACACAAACACCCAAAAAACGCGCGAACATACACAAACACCCACACAAATACACGTGCACGTACACAAACAAGCACAAACACAAACATCGGGCTGTCGAATACTCGGCTATCCGGACTCGAAGCTGACCGGTATCCAGTATCCGACCAAACCACTATCCGTTTCATCACTAATTTCACACTGACAACTAGCGCCGGTAAATAATTACTCCTGCAGGCATACTACACAACCCTCACTGCACCGTTTTCATTAGTTTCAGTGAATAAGTTTCGAATGCAACAAGGAAACATTCCTTTCTATACAAACTGCCAGAATACATGGATGCTTCAAATTAATTTCCAAGTGACGATTTCTAACGTCGCTTTGGTTTGCAGAATGAAAGGAATCATCGTGAAATGAAAGGAATATGTACGAAAGAGACGAGATATTTTTCTTATTGTGCGTGAAAAGAGAATAGATATATTTTTAGCCTGCATGGTTCTGGTTCTGTTCTGAGAAGCGATAGACACATTATTGAGTGACGATGTGCTAATTGAAGTGAAATTGTCAGGCCCTGATCCAGACACATATATTGACGTAGGACTACGTCTTTCATTTCTATACCGGGGTGTAAAATCAATGTTTCGAAAACGAAAGCGTTACGCCGGAGACCGAGATTTTGAGCGTTAATAGCTCCTAAACAACTGAACGAAATGGTATGATAAACACTTCATTCGAAAGATAAAATGTCTACGCGTTATATACTTGTTACTTTTTGATCCAAAAACTTGTTTCAATAGTCTTAAAATTGCTTTCAAAACAGGCTATTGAAATCATCAATCGGTATATAAGTGAGCGGCGCTCGGAAATCCACTCAGTTCTAATTGAACAGCGATTGGAGCATGTTGTCGCTGTTGCGGTGAAGCTCTTTATTTATCATGAAAGCGCGGATGAACGGTGTCACCAAGAGCCTGTTTGTGCACCCTAGGCCAGAAGGGAATCTATCAGGAGGAGAGTGATGCCACAAACGGTTCCCTGGGAAGACATCGCTACACACACATACACGCGCGGCTATTAACAGGTGGTTATCGAGTTGGCATTAACCACTGGTGGGCTTCCAGTATCGAGGAAAATGTGAAAATATCTAATCGTTACTGAAAATAATCTGCCAGTTCCTCTGGGAATTTTCAAAATATATTCATGTGAAAGAGTTTAATTGAATGTTTTCTATCCATGTAACACTGTGACCAAATACATTTGGTTTTGTGGTTTTTCAATCAATCGCAATTAACAAGGATAGCTTCAGAAGATTATTCTTCCCCATCAGTAGGATATTTCCGTATCCAATATTGTATGCGCCCGCAATCGATTATTGCTCATTCGCCGAAAGTTCCGAGCTCAGAGAGTTCATTCCCCTCTAGTTTGCCTTCCAAATTGCCATCGTAAACCACACCTTCTCTCGATTCAATCACACACAAAAAGCATACTTAAGCGATATTCTGGTGGTGAGACACATTCATTTTTCGTGAGGACATCGACAAGACAACATCGTTGCCTAACGTGCTGGAGGAGTTGGACGGCGAAGGATCGACACATACACGCGCAGAACTCTTTCCGTTAGGATGCCATTCAGTATCGAGAAAGTTCCGGAAAGATCTAATCATTGCTGGAAAATAATCTGCCAGTTCCTTTGGGAATTTTCAAAATATATTCATGTGAAAGAGTTTAATTGAATGTTTTCTATCCATGTAACACTGTGACCAAATATATTTCAATCAAGTGCTATTAACAGGTGGTTATCGAGTTGGCATTAATCACTGGTGGGCTTCCAGTATCGAGGAAAATGTGGAAATATCTAATCGTTACTGAAAATAATCTGCCAGTTCCTTTGGGAATTTTCAAAATATATTCATGTGAAAGAGTTTAATTGAATGTTTTCTATCCATGTAACACTGTGACCAAATATGTTTCAATCAAGTGCTATTAACAGGTGGTTATCGAGTTGGCATTAACCATTGGTGGGCTTCCAGTATCGAGGAAAATGTGGAAATAACTAATCGTTACTGAAAATAATCTGCCAGTTCCTCTGGGAATTTTCAAAATATATTCATGTGAAAGAGTTTATTTGAATGTTTTCTTTCCATGTAACACTGTGACCAAATACATTTGGTTTTTTGGTTTTTCAATCAATCGCAATTAACAGGATAGCTTCAGAAGATTATTCTTCCCCATCAGTAGGATATTTCCGTATCCAATATTGTATGCGCCCGCAATCGATTATTGCTCAGTCGCCGAAAGTTCCGAGCTCAGAGAGTTCATTCCCCTCTAGTTTGCCTTCCAAATTGCCATCGTAAACCACACCTTCTCTCGATTCAATCACACACAAAAAGCATACTTAAGCGATATTCTGGTGGTGAGACACATTCATTTTTCGTGAGGACATCGACAAGACAACATCGTTGCCTAACGTGCTGGAGGAGTTGGACGGCGAAAGATCGACACATACACGCGCAGAACTCTTTCCGTTAGGATGCCATTCAGCATCGAGAAAGTTCCGGAAAGATCTAATCATTGCTGGAAAATAATCTGCCAGTTCCTTTGGGAATTTTCAAAATATATTCATGTGAAAGAGTTAAATTGAATGTTTTCTATCCATGTAACACTGTGACCAAATATGTTTCAATCAAGTGCTTTTAACAGGTGGTTATCGAGTTTGCATTAACCACTGGTGGGCTTCCAGTATCGAGGAAAATGTGGAAATAACTAATCGTTACTGAAAATAATCTGCCAGTTCCTTTGGGAATTTTCAAAATATATTCATGTGAAAGAGTTTAATTGAATGTTTTCTATCCATGTAACACTGTGACCAAATATGTTTCAATCAAGTGCTATTAACAGGTGGTTATCGAGTTGGCATTAACCACTGGTGGGCTTCCAGTATCGAGGAAAATGTGGAAATATCTAATCGTTACTGAAAATAATCTGCCAGTTCCTTTGGGAATTTTCAAAATATATTCATGTTAAAGAGTTTATTTGAATGTTTTCTTTCCATGTAACACTGTGACCAAATACATTTGGTTTTGTGGTTTTTCAATCAATCGCAATTAACAGGATAGCTTCAGAAAATTATTCTTCCCCATCAGTAGGATATTTCCGTATCCAATATTGTATGCGCCCGCAATCGATTATTGCTCAGTCGCCGAAAGTTCCGAGCTCAGAGAGTTCATTCCCCTCTAGTTTGCCTTCCAAATTGCCATCGTAAACCACACCTTCTCTCGATTCAATCACACACAAAAAGCATACTTAAGCGATATTCTGGTGGTGAGACACATTCATTTTTCGAGAGGACATCGACAAGACAACATCGTTGCCTAACGTGCTGGAGGAGGTGGACGGCGAAGGATCGACACATACACGCGCAGGATGCCATTCAGCATCTAGAAAGTTCCGGAAAGATCTAATCATTGCTGGAAAATAATATGCCAGTTCCTCTGGGAATTTAAAAATACATTCATGTGAAAGAGTTTATTTGAATGTTTTCTATCCATGTAACACTGTGACCAAAAATTTTCATCAAGTACTATTAACAGATGGTTATCGAGTTAGTATTAACCACTGGTTGGCTTCCAGTATCGAGGAAAATGTGGAAATATCTAATCGTTGCTGGAAAATAATCTGCCAGTTCCCCTTGGAATTAAAAATGACATTCAAGCGAAAGAGTTTATTTTAATGTTTTCTATCCATAAAATATCCATATAATACATTTGGGTTTGTGATTTGTCAATCAAGTACAGTTAGCAGGTTAGCTTCTGAAGATTATTCTTCAGAACAAGGTTTCGTATCCTATATTGGATGCATAAAACCTTGTGCCTCCAACGTAACGCTCTCTTTTTCGAAGTCCCCCAAATATTCATTTATTCATTCATTCAGAATGGATTTAGATTCAACTTCAAACAAATGATCTCTAAATCAACGATAGTCCTACGTCACCCTTGCGGTTATACCATAGATATAACCCACTTCCTGTTTTTTATTCGTTAGTTTCAAACGATGCAATGTGACCTGCTTTCGCTATTTCTTAACACCAATTCTCTAGAAAATTGAAAGTTGAAAATATAATATCATTCTAAATTCAATACAGTCTGTTTCAAATCACACTGGCCAACTTTCTAAGGAGACCCATGAGACACCGACCGAACGAAGCGGGCTCTCTGAATAGCAAAACTTTTCTTTGCATTCTATAGAAACGACAAAAAAGCAAGAAAAGAAAGTAATTTGTGAGTATTTCTTCGCTGCAGGAGAGGTGAAGAGCGAAACGTGAATACAATTTCACTAAATTGTACCATTTACTGGTACAGGAGCCATATTATAATGGAAACAAGTGAAATTGCTCATGAAATATCTGCTTTAAATCGGTGCGCCACACAAAAGCACAGCCCAGCATCCTGGGGAAGGGAAGAGCAGCAAACTTTTTACGGTTCCTCCCAATAGAATTTTGACTTTTTACCTGCGTGAAAGCCACCGGAGCAGTTAATTTTCGTGGAAACATTCCACGGCTTTTCTTTGCGGTATCCAGAGTTCTAACGAAGGGTCAGTTTTCTTCGTGGATTGGGGACGGGTAAACAGCTAATTTTCTTGGTTGGATGGTGCTGCTCTCTCTATATTATCTCTCATTGTTTGATTAGCCTCGGATGCATGCAATAGTTTCATTGAGAGAACTAAATACCTTCATTTCAGCGCGAAATGAGAAATAAATTCTTCACAGACCACTTCATACCATCATCAAATAGCATACATTCCGGCGCATTCACACGTTTTTCTCCAAAGCAAATGGAAGCAAAATGTCACTCCGACCGACCGCAGGAAGTCGATCACGTCCACCAGAGGGGGCAAACGGAACGAGCAAATATGTAACGAACCAACCGTCTCCATCTGCAATTAATCCCCCTCCCCTCGCCTTCCACCAACCCACAAGAGAAACAAATGACGCACTTTGTTCATGCCGTTTAGCAGGAATCTCGATTTCGACAGAACGAAACCGCTCTCAGTTCTGTTGCGCAGTGACACCAAATCGAGAGGAAACAAATAAAATATTCCGCTGTAAATCTTCTGCTTAATTTACGATACGAGCCAGCAAATTATTTTCATTAACACTGGGAGGCGGCAGCGCGCAGCCGAGAGAGAAAGATGGACAGTATCATAATTCTGCAGTAATTTGTTGCGTCGTTTGTGTGGTTTTCCTTTTACTTTTTTTTGGGGGGAGGGGGTTTGTTCATTACATGATCCGCGCGCGGTTGACAACCGCCGCGAATAATTGGACCCCTACTACTGACCTGTTGCTGTGCTGGCTGGATGAAGTTAGCCGGTCCGTTGCGGGCTATCGGTGGGTCCTTCATTAGTCCAACGTGGGTTCCGGCCGGGGTTGGCTTCCAGTTTTCCGACGCGTGGAATTCGGGTGGCGAAAAGTTTGGCGCAAAGCCATTTCCTCCGCCGGTTCCGAGCAGAGCTGGTTCTGTGGAAGAGAGGATACAGAAAAAAATGGAACGAACATTAGATGGGTTTGTTTTTAGAAATCATTACTCGTTTGAGTAGAGGAAATTTTCCCAAGAACCATTAGAACGCACACAATGTGCTTCAGTCGATTGTCGTCTTCTTCACCGCGGCCGCTGAAGCGAAGAAGAAACGTGTGGAACACGCGCAGTTTTCCCATAAGGATCAAACAGGGATCTCGAGTGCACTTCCGCACTGAAGTGCACAACGAGCAACATACAAGATAGTGACTAGACTTGGGTACGATGCTTGGCTGCTCGTTAGACGTCTTCACAGGGACGCGCCATTTAGTCGAGAAATATGTGTGACTGAGTTGCGAAGCAGCACTAGACGATGATGTGAATTGGAAAAATGATACAATTTTTTTTATTGTTTCGACTTTTGTCCCCTTATCGATGCTTATGGCGGTGAACATTTCTCTTCACATGAATTTTATGGATTGTTGCTTAATTTCTAGCAAGTCTGGTCTGGTTGAAATATACAACATTAGATTGAAGTCAACCCGTCCATGACTTTTTCATGTTATAACTATTCCATAAAACGAATTGAGTTATTTTTCTATTAATCAGTTCGTTTTCACAGGCTCACTTACATAAGTTTAAAGGAGCCACACTCTAAACTACATTTCTACTATTTAGCATATATTAACATGTTTTCTCAATTCTATGGTTTATAAAATAGGAAACCGATTACTCGCGGTCGACTCGAGTTTAGCAGGGTGACACATTTTCATTAGGAAAAGAATGGTGTGTAAGAAGATTGTAACAATGTTCACACGCATACTCACATTCTCATTCACAAACACACTTCACACTCAAGTCTTAAAAACTGTCCTTACATCTAATATGTATTACAATTCAACTTATTCTAATGGAAGGGAACCGATAGCTCGCAAAGGACAAAACGGGCGAAAAGGATGTAAGAACAATCACACTCGAGGATCGATAGTTTTAAGGAAAACATATATTTGGGACATGTAATCAAGATCTAGTCGAGCCAACAAATCTCTCAACGGCACATTGAACTATCTTCCTCTGGCCCGAAGAGAGTTTTCTAAATTCGATCTGGCAACAACATACCTCTCGCACGACCAAACAACATGTTCGATGTCCTTGGCCACGAACACATATATTGTTCTTGGCGAGATAAATACGAAAGAGTAGCGCATCTAACGAACAGTGATTGGACATGAGTCGGGAGAAGGTGCGAATAAAGCCCCGACTCAAGTCCAGACTTTTGAACCACGGTTTGAGGCTAAGCTTAGGCATTATTGAGTGAAGCCACCGGCCCAATCCATCTTCGTTCCATTTGCGTTGGCATTTTTACGGACTAAAGAATAAAACTCACTGAAGACGATTTTACGCTGATAAATGTCGCCTTCAATCGCACCCACCTTTGCTTATGAGTCAGCCCTCTCATTACCCGGAATTGAGTAATGTGAAGGGACCCATACAGACAGAGCTAGATCATCCATTACAATTGTCGCCGCTAGCTGAAATCAGCTGTTAGCGTTCGTTCAATTTTCCTTCCACCAGCTGTAAAGCGACAATATGAGCGCGCTGCCGTGCCACTGACCGAGCGGAGGATCATATTACAAAGAGCTGATTCATTACGCGCACGCGTTCGCGAGTATGGATATAGGTCAGTTGTGCTAGGATCAGCAATAAGATTTCGTCGCGGTTTAACCTAACCAGCGACTGGAAGAGAACATACTGTATAAAAAGTATAGCATGGACACATATTCCCGATTCGAAAGGGATACCGAATTTCAACCTTTGCTTTTTCATACCTTTGCTTCCCGGGTGGCAAAATATTATTGAATGAAATTGTAACTCCTTTCACACTGGGAAGCAAGGGGCATCAAAATTGCTGACAATCCATTATCTTAGTATTTAAGAACCCACAAAGTATTTACATTCAGTATCAATAAAGTATCCAAAGAATATTCAAGTAGTACGTTCGGGTCCTCTACATCCGAAAAAGGTTTTCCTCCGGCGTGAGGAAGTTTACTAAGTTGCATCTTTCACTTCGCTACAAATCCTGAGTTACTCTGTTTCACTTGTGCTGCAAGTGGAACATAGAAACTTACAAACAAACTTGGAATTAGAATTGGCCTATACTGCAGGACGGTTCTAACCAAACCTCTCCCTTGCAAGGAAGTTATCATTGGAGTTCTCGTTACGCGGGATTTTCATTGTCTAACTTCTGGTTAAGTCTTGGACGGTCTGTTCAGCAGAACGTCGAATACTGACCGGCAACCCAACTCGTGTCGTAAGGTCGGCGTGTATCGATCGCCGACAACAATGTAATAGTGTTCAACAGGTCGTGAGGTGACGCTGTCCAGCGCCCAGTGTATTACTGCCAATTCTGCAATATACACTGAGCAAGGATTCTGTAGACTGTGGGAGGTGCTAAAAAAATCGTTGAACACTCCAAATCCTGTGGACTCATTCATAGAGGACCCATCCGTAATTCCGTAATTCCATGGATATCCTGGTTCATGGAAAGATCAAAATGCACAAAGGAATTGATATAGTCAGGAAAACAAACACGGTTGGGAATACACGAAGAAGGAACAATCTGCATGGAGATGAATTCATGATATGTACTCATGAATGTAACCTTACACCGGATGAGGAACCGAAAAGATAATAAATTGAAGCGATCTTTTAGTGGGAGTACACCTGCCAAAACCTCGAGACTCATGAAATGCGTTGAGGGCATACATCCCAATGCAATACGGAGACAAAGATACTGAACTCGCTCGAGTTTAATGAGGTGTGTTTTGGCAGCTGATTGAAAACAGAAACTGCCATACTCCATCACTGAGAGAATAGTTGTTCGATACAACACTATAAGATCTTCGGGATGGGCTCCCCACCAGGTGCCGGTAATTGTACGGAGAAAGTTTATTCTTTTTTGGAATTTTTTACTCAGATACCTAATATGGGCCCCCAAGTACATTTGGAGTCGAACCGTGAGAAAAATTGAAATGTTTCTCGCAAGGCAAGTAATATAACATATTATTCACCCGAGAGTGTAATTTGTCTGACAAAACCTCTATTGAAACTGAATCAAAGGCCCCCTTCATGTCCAAGAATACTGAAGCCATTTGTTTTTTTTTCGGCGTAAGCCATTTGAATTTCTGAAGAAAGCAACGCAAGACAATCATTCGTCCCCTTGCGCCTGCGGAACCCATATTCTGTATCTGAGAGTAGGCCATGTGTTTCAACCCATCGATCAAGGCGAAACAGGATCATTTTCTGCAACAATTTCCGAATACAAGACAGCATTGGTATTGGGCGGTAATTGAAGTCGGACGTGGGCTTTCCGGGTTTTTGAATAGCTGTAACTCGTACTTGTCTCCAATCATCTGGAACAATATTACAAGGATCGTTCAAAAAATAAGTTTCAGTGCCTCAGAAATCACGGAAAAATAAAGTTAGGACAAAAAACAAGGTGATTTTCGTAATCTACATTTTATTTTCTATTTTTCCACATAATCGCCGTAACGTTCGAGGCATTTTTCATAGCGTGGCACTAGTTTTTCTATTGCGAGCGCGAAGTGCGTAGCGTCCAACTTTTTGAAGTACGATGTAACTGTGTCACGAATTCCTTCAGTGTTATCGAATCGTTGACCGCCGAACACCTGTTTCATCACCGGGAATAAGTGATAGTCGCTAGGGGCGAGGTCTGGGAAGTAAGGAGGATGCTCGAACACAGTCCATTTGAATTTTTTCAATTGCTCTTGAGTTACGCGAAAAGAATGGGGCCGCGCATTATCGTGGATGAGGAACACTCCTTTCGTCAATAAACCTGGCCTTTTGTTCTTAATCGCGTTTCTTAATCGGTCCAAAACTTCACAATAGATATCACACAGTTACATCTTACTTCAAAAAGTTGGACGCTATGCACTTCGCGCTCGAAATAGAAAAACTCGTACCAGGCTATGAAAAATGCCTCGAACTTTACGGCGATTATGGGTGCGATTATATAGAAAAAAGGGAGGGTTATATCTATGATACAACCACAAGGTTGACGTGGGACTACCGTTGTCTTAATAAGCATTTGTATTGTATCGAATAAATTATCGATTGGACGAAACAATTTTCGAATTCAATTGAATTCAACATATTTGCTTTGTGAAGTAAAAAGTTTGAACAGTTGCCATGTAAGATCAATTCATGCATTGTAATAGATTATGTTCTACGTTACAAGTAAATTGATGCCTAGGACTACCAAAATATGTGAACGTAAGAATTATCAATCGATCATTGTATTTTACCTTTCCCACTGAAATTATTGCACATCTCATCTGTACACTAGTAGAGGAAGTAGTAGGAACCGGCGGCGTACACTAGGAAGGAAGTTCTCGAACCGCGAAAGTTCATTCACCTCTAGTATCTGAAATGATGATTTTCCCAGGCTTCTCAGTTTGAATGAACGTTTTAGGGAAACATATTCCGGTTTGCACAAAGCCAAGCGAGTACAAAAATACTCCCGACTTGCATGTAGCGGATTCCCCTAGGCACATTGATTTTGAAGTCTGTGTTAGGGAAACACAGCACGATGGGAACACAAATACCCCCAACTTGCATGTATATTTGCAAAGAGGATTTCCACAGGTACATCGATTTTGAAGTCTGTGTTGGAGAAACTGTAAATCGGGCCAATCAAAACTTGGCAGTTAGGGCGTTTAGATAACGCTTGACATTTTACAGTTATTCAATTGTTTATCTCATGAAAAATAACATTTTATTAATTGTAATAGACGCGTAGAAATATTTCCTATCAATTGATGCAAACATTTTTCCGATCTATTGAGAAATGTTCGAGTTATAAGCATTCGAAATCTTTCATTTTTTTCCTGCATGTTCTGTGCTTAGGTTTCCATTTCACCCCCCATATACTCCGGTTAGACGTAGTCCAAGTCAAAATAGAAAATAAAACGTAGATTACGAAAATCACCTTGATGTTTGTCCTAACTTTATTTTTCCGCGATTTCTGAGGTACTGAAACTTATTTTTTGAACGACCCTCGTATGTTCCAGAAATCGATTGAATAAATTCAACAAGCGATGTTTCGCCACATCAGGGAGGTTTTCCAACAAGTTGAACTAAATTCGATCCGATCCAGGAGCAGAATTGTTACAAGAAAGGAGAGCAAGAGAGAATTCTACCATCGAAAACTCGGAATCAAGATCGCATCTATCTTGTGGTATATCTCGAACAATTTTTTGCACAGGAGTACAAACAGGATAAACCTTCCGTGCAAAATAAAAATCCATCGATGTGAATATTCCCCGCTTTCATTCGTTGATGAGCGATTTCTCATGTTTCGAGCCACTTTTCATATTTTTTTCATTGACAGTTCTCGTAACAACTCCCACGAAATTTTGCCAATAAGCACGTTTTTCCCTTTGATCAAATTTTTGAACTGACGTTTGAAAATTTTCAGGGATTCCACGAAGATATTCATTCTTAAAATCATTCAATCAATTTTAGATATCTTTCCGAACAGTGTATTGTGGTAAAAACGACCATTCTCGTCCACTTTGTTTATTGAGGATTAAGCCTCGTGGGAGGTAAATCCTTAAACATGGTGAGATATGTTTTATGATCGGTTTGTCTTACAGCGTCCTGGGAGATATGCAGTGGGTAATAAGAATAGAAACAGAATAGAATATGTAGATTGTAAGAATGTAAGGGCAAAGGAGGATGAAAAATTATTGTTATTAGTTAGTTGGTATCGACAATCCAAGGAGTAATTATGTTTATCCGAACAACCGATCATCTAAGCGAAACACATAGGTCTATTAAGTGTGTTTGTATAGAAAATGTATGTTTTAAAAACATTTCATAGAATTATTGATACACTTTTGCTTGACTCATAGCGGGGGAAAGGTGGCCACTATAGTAAGAGATGTTATTTACCATCAACGCACCTTTAGCGCGCCTAATTGACGAATTGAATGAGAACAGCACACCACTTGAATTGTTGGTTGAATAACTTAAGGCGCATTCATGATAAATTTGATGTTTTGACGTGGGACTACGTCTAACCGGAGTATATGGTAAAATGAAAACCTAAACACGGAACATGCAGGATAAAATGAAAGATTCCGAATGCTTATAACTCGAACATTTCTTACTGGATCGGAAAGATGTTGGCATCAATTGATAGGGAACATTTGTACGCTTCTATCGTACTTAATAAAATGTTATTTTTCATTAGATGAACAATTGAATAACTGTAAAATGTTAAGCGTTATCTAAACGCCCTAACTGCCTCATTTTGATTGGCCCGATCTACGGTTTCCCTAACACAGCCATCAAAACCAAGCAGCCTTGGGAAAATCGGCATCGCAAATACATGAAAGTAAATTCCCTAACACAGACTTCAAAACCAAGCAGCGTTGGAGAGATCGGCATTGCAAATACATGAAAGTCGGGGGTATTTTTGTTCCGACTGAAATGTATTTCCCTAACACAGACTTCAAAAACATGGAGCTTAGGGAAATTGGCATTGCAAATACATGTTAGTCGAGGGTGTTTTTGTTCCGACTGAAATGTGTTTCGCTAACTCAGACCTCAAATCCAAGGAGTGTGGGGAAATTGGCATTCCAAATACATGTAAGTCGGGGACATTTTTGTTCCGACTGAAATGTGTTTCCCTAACACAGACTTCAAATCCATGGAGCGTGGGGAAATCGGCATTGCAAATACATGAATGTCGGGGGTATTTTTGTTCCAACTGAAATGTGTTTCCCCAACACCGACTTTAGAACCAAGGTGTCTGAGGAAATTGGCATTGCAAATTCATGCAAGTCGAGGGCATTTTTGTACCGACTGAAATGTGTTTGCTTAACACAGACTTCAAAACCAAAATGTCTGGGGAAATCGGCTCAGCAAATAAATGCAAACTGCGGGTACTTTTGTACTCGCTTGCCTTTGTGCAAACTAGAATATGTTTCCTTTAATACGGTCTTCCGGGGGTACTTCTACACTTGCATGTTTTTTTGCACTCCTAAAAGTGTTTTCCTAACACGGATTACAAAAGTGGGTACGAACACCACGCTTTGGCCCGGCTATTCAAGATTGCATTGAAGGATATGCCTTCATATCCTCTGCTCACTGAATTCCTACGCATACCATTTGATGATTGGGCAAGATGTTGATAACCTATTGCTGCGATGACGCCTGTTGATTAAACAATATGCGTTCGACGTATATGTCAAAATCGAAACTGAGTGCCTGAAGTTCATCAAATCAAGCAAATTCGCGGTTCGAGAAATACGTACACTTGAGGATGCAAACTTCAGAAGGAAACGTAAAATAAAATAATCGTTTGATAATTCTTCCGTTCACATGTTTTGTCCTAAGCGTCATACCAAACGTAAAAGGACTGTCATTAAATTTACTTGTAACGAATGCATTAATTGATCTTATATGGAAT